>NW_027062633.1:0-300000 GCF_032884065.1 Artemia franciscana | reverse complement strand
TTGTCATTGTCATCACCAGAATCATTCTCAAGATCTTCAAGCTCTGAAAGGCTGTTTTTAGCATCACTCTCGCCACAAATTAGGTTCCAGAGATTTTCTGGAACATCTGAAAGTCTTCTCGTAATTTTACTCTTGTATATCTTTTAAACAATGCAACAGCTGAGAAATCGGGGATTTTTAACTTTCTAACAAGTATTTTAAAGATAAGCACAGGCAACTTTGATGAGTCACTCTCTAACCCTCATTGTACTATTGCAATACTAAGTTATTCTTTTCTTCAAGATCATTGTGTTCTTCATCGACCTTCTTTACCCGCCGAAGACTCAACCAAAGAAGAAAGCAAAATCGGATGATGAAAAGGACAATGAACATGTAAGCTACTTTTTTTCTGTAGACGCGATAAAATTAGGTAGTAACCATTAAGAAACTTCAACAATTGGAATTGAAGTTTGACGGTTAATAATTTCTTAGTTCACATTGCCTTTCCGAAAAAAAGAACGAAAAAAAAAACGGTCGAGGCACACGATAATGACACTGAAAATATAAATAGAATCTGACCAGTTTTATTTCCTCCTTGGAAATGTATTAGATAGCACAATTAAATATTAAGAGAAAAACTTCATTTTAAGTAAGCAAAAAATGGTAGAAAATGAATTGGGAAAATACTTTTTTTTTCTACTGTCTTTTGATGTAGCTTTTCTTGTCTTTTTCTTGTTAATAATTTGTTTTCCATGTTGGAAAATATTGTTGATGGGAAATTTTTGAAATCGTTTGTACTTCTTTTATTTTTATTTAAAGAATGTCGCTGTTATGTAGTGTTTGATGGAAAAGCACTAATTAGGAAATTCTCGATAAAAATATTAGTTGTGTTTATTTCCTTTTTTACTTGTCCTTTACACGTAACTGAAGGTAAAATAATCAATTTTGCCTATATTTTTTTAATGAAATATTTTAAAACCGACCTAAACTAGCATCACCTATTCTATAGTAAAAAATAATAATAATAAAAAAAAAACTGCATAGTTTTATTAGATTGGAGGTTAGATTAAATAAACTTGAACCTTCAAAGGGTTGCATATTTTTTTATAATTTCTACCCAGCGCTAATCTCTCAGTAGCACTAGTGGTTCTGAATTTCTTGAAAGTCATGTGAAAGCATTGGAGGATTTCTTCTCCTGTAACTCTTCTATTCTCTTTGGGTCCAGTCAACCTTGTTGAAGTAAAGAGCTGTTACCGCGGGTTGGATAGCCAAGCCAGTTTGGCTGTTGATCGATATTTGTAACTAGCCTAAAGCTGCCATACCTTTATTTGCGATAAAACAACAATTGACTAGACTTGGAAAGCGAATCCACGCCTGTACTGGAAATTGTCATTTGCTATAAGTTTTTTTAGGTCCGAAATCTAATAGTTCTACTTATGAGTTTAAAATAATCCACAGTTCTGGTGTTTTCTTTATTTGGTAAATCAGTTTTGAAAATCTCGTAGCCATCTCTTAGCACTAGAATCAAATGATTACATTCATGGGTCTAAAGATGCGATTCCAAACGTGAAGCGGGGGCCCCATTAGTGAGGCATGGCAGTATTTTGGTGGGTCATGGGTTGGACGTATACCCTTCGGCTGACTATACTTTAAAGCTATAGTTTCTTGGAAAAAAACTTCATATGAATGACGTCACATTCAAATGCAGTTAAAGAGCAAACAAGATAAATGATAGGATAGCAATGACATTATTTACTGTATAAAAGGTATTGTATTAAGGCAATAATTTTCATTACTATAGTATAAAATATGCCTTGTGGCCAACTAAAAGAAGCAACAAGTTAATGGCCTTTTAAGCTTCCTTCAGGTGAATACACCTAAAATTTTGAATAACAAAATTTAAATATGACGATGGGACATCAGGATTTAGAAATCACAAGGGGGGAGGGGCATGACCCAAAATCGACAGAGAACCACTGGTGTAAAGTAAACCACTCTTCTTTTTGAAATTAATTCTGAAATCACAGTTGGAACTGCGACCCGATCACTAATTTCGGTTTTTATTTAGACAGGTTGGTTAGGACAACAAAATTTTTGTCAGTTTTCAAATAACGTGCTTTTTCACTTAATAGTCATACCAATTGTCTTATAGTATCATATTTCTAAAATAGCTTTGCTTTCCATTGGATATATCTAACATTTTTTTTTGGCTAGTAAGACACAGCTCATTTTGAATAACCCTCTTTAAAGTGGTACACCGGTATGAATATCTTTATCGCATAGCAATACTTTCTTGATTACTATTTAAACATAAAGACTGAAATTTGTCCTACTGTTTCAAATGAAAGTATAGAGGAACAGGCATCAAATTTAATTCAGACCTAAGTTATTCGGTGTATGAGGTAAACTGTAAAATAAAATGAGCGCAACAAATATAGCCAGCTGGTAATTAAAAACATTTTACTTAACAACTGCCTTTCGAAACATTCGAAATGAAAATTTGTTGTTTCAAGCAATTGCGAATAAACTCGCCCCTGCTTCCCTAAGCCATTATTACAAGCACTTCGTATATGATTCCCATTGCCCTTGCACTACGGCACTCGTTGAAAAGTTGAGGAACGAAGTAAAACTTCAGCGTAAAGATTATGGGTTTGACGGGAGGGGGATACCGGAAACAGAATAATTTATTTTCGATTTTAATTTTGATGTCGCTCTTAGATTTTGCTTAAAAAAACATGTTTTTCTGTTTATTTTTGTTTGTTCTAATACCGTACCTTGCGTTTTCCTAAATTTGTAAGGGGGTAAGGCCCCATCAATTATTTTAAAGTTTAACTTTTTGCACAACCATGTATTGAGAAAAAGGTCTCATTGAGTGTATATGTTACCTTGAATGTTCAAAAAATGGTGAATGCCAACAAAAATCAAATACGTCAGTGAAAGATCAAATATTTCGTCACATTCTTGTGCATTCCGACCCTCACCAGTGTATGTCGACATTCACATATATGCTCAGGTGAATGTCTAATAGAAAGAATAAAACTCTAATTCTTCAAACCCAATCCTTATCACTAATTAGAAAACCGAACTATTTTAGCGGTTATTGTTAGAATAGAAGACTCCGACTTCTATGAACTTGGAAATGAAAATCGTACCCTCAAGCAACTTTAGGCATGTAATCAGTTCGTAAGTTGTAAAGAAAAGTTACTTTTTATAGATGAGATAGATTTTCAAGAAATTCCGCTGAGAGGAGCAGCTGCAGCTTATTTGAGAAGCGGTGGGATAGGCTATATACGCTGTCATTGCAAAAGGAAATGTTCCAAGGGCCTTTTGTGCAATTCAAAGTGTCATAAGTTGTTGCATTAAATAAGGTTCGAATCACATAATTTAGTAGATTTCACGTTCTTCCAATATTTTTAACATTTGGTACTCTAGCCAGTTGAGGATTCAGTAATCAAGTCACATCCGAAATTTGCGCTGTGTAAAATTTTGTATTACTATTTTTTATCTACTCATTATAAATGTAGTGTGCTGTTGTTTTACGTTTTTAGTCATTCCTTCCAGAAAAAGTGGCAAAAAATGTATATCAGAAATGTTTAAAAGATATTTTGTACATACACCAAGTGACTATGTTTTTTGTTGACATTCACCGGTGAATGCCGACATTCAGCAGACCTTGGATATTCACGGTAACATATATACTTTTCAAATGAACTGTTGATTTGGTAATAAGAGGGGAGCTTTCATGCTCTTGGCAACTATACTACATCCTTCAACCTAAATTTGTCTATTCTTCCGTATGAAAGAGGCAAGGGGTTAGGTCCATATTCATCTGAATGTCTATCCAATTCATTTGAAGTCCCTTTCATGATTAGTTTGCGGGCCCAAATTTAAATTTTTGTGGTGTTTGGGAACTTCTTATAGCTCTCTCCCCCTGTAAAAAGAATCTGCTGTCTTTCACCCTAATAGTCGGCGCGCAATTGTATGTGATACTCTGTAACTGTTAGTTTATTGGATACACTGTCTCTCTTCCTAGCCGGGTGGTTAGCATGCTAGACTTAAAATTCTTTGTCCATTAAGACAGGGGTTCGAGTCGTGGTGTCGCTGGTTATTTTTTTTGGAAGAGGGGTTAGTGATGTGACCCTGTATGCTCAGCCAGAGTCGACCGAGCCCTAAATGGGTGCTTGGAAAAATCTATGAAGGTAAACGAGATATTTGTACACAAGCGTAGGATGGCTGTCCCCCCCCACCCCCCCATTGCGATTCTTGGCTGAAGGGCCATGGAACGGAGATCAGCACCACCGGTAGGGGCTCTACAGTCCAATACCGTATTCTTTATCTTTTATAATAATGTCGGAGATGGGTATAATCTATGTCCACGAGGAGTCCGCCAAATTTTCATTTTCTCCTTTTTTTTTCACCTGTTTTACCTTTTTGCTTTTTACTTTTCACCTTTTTACTTTTGAGTGGATTGCTCCCTTTCAGCAGGCAAACAGATGGGTTTAGACTAAAATCTGAAAGTGCATAAGTTGTGCTGCAGCTCCTTGGTAATACCACAAAAATGTCTCCTTAGCGTTTCTTTTTCTTTTCTTTATATTCATGATGGTTCGTTTTGTTAAAGATGGATAGATAATAGACTCTCTTCAGTTGTTCTGTAAGGAAACTAATGTGTGATTCATGCTAAAGACCTAATTGTTATATTTTAATTGTTTATATTCCCTTACAAACTCAAAAATGTTTTTGCCTATATCCCCATGTTTGGGCCAAGTACTAACATATGAGTTGTATTATTTATTATTGCATTACTTCCACAAAGCTTTGATTCTATTTTGCTTTTGTCGGACTTACTCTTCTCAGTGTTATTAAAGAAGTATTTTCATGCGAAACGTAATGATACGTTATTAGTTTTTGTGAGGTAGTGGATGGAGCCAGTTTGTTCAACTCCGCCTTTTTAAAGATTCTTAATTCCTAGAACAATGAAACACCTTAACATAAGATCTAAAACCCAACTTGGCTTGCATGAAATATCTGCAGGAGATGTTAATATTCTTGAACGGCATAGTGTCTACCTAGAATTAGAGGGTTCAAGTCTTGTTCCTGGCATATTTTTGGCTACAAAATTCCATTACTTGTCATTCAAGCGTTATCACATTACTTGGGAGTCACAAGTTGCGAAGTTACTTAATTTTCTTTTATAGTACGCCGTACAACTTCCACAGTTCATAATTTAAAATGTTATGTTAATTTACGTCATCTTATGAAACAAATTTGTTCTATAACGTAAGCAGTGCTAAGTAGGTTTGAGTTCTATTTAGAATTTTACTTCACGTAAATGTATGTTGTGTTATGGAAAAGTCTAACGTACCAGCAACACAACAGATTCTTTTGGGCGAGTAGAAATATTAATTAATAAACTTTTCCTAGAAAGCGTATCACACTTGATCAGAGCTTGATTCTCCATCCTGATTCCACATTTTCAATTTTTGAATAGTTCGCTTATGATGATTGTGATGCTTTTAGATGGTGATTATTATGGATTTGTGGATTTATGCGTCAGCCCAGTGTGAAAGGATCTGTTTAAGTGTTAAAGGTCATACTTAACGTTGCGCAATTTAACCACTTAGCATATAAAATTTCGTGCGTAGGGTGACAGCCACTTTAGCCTTGTATGTTCGTAGGTCAACCCCCAAAAGATTGGAATGCCGAATTTAAATAAAAGTGTGAAATTAAATTGTGCTTACAGTTATTCCGTAATTGAAAACAACTCAAAAATACATTTTCTATATTCAGACATTAAGGAAGTGGACGATTCTGAACATTCTAGCAGATTAACGGTCAGTTGGAATCAAAACTGGTGATGTATCTTCTTTTATTGGATGTTTGTCTATTAAATAATTTGACGACTGAGTCATCCCTGCAATATTAAACCAAGTAAAGAGCTATCTATGTTACAGGAGGACAAGGATGATGTCGTGGCTGAAGATTTAATTGACGAAGCCGCAGAAAAGAAAGAAGCCGAGGAGACTGCGAAGCGAGACTCGGAGCCTGATTCAGGTGTAGAAGAGACGGGTAGTCCTCGAAGTCTTAGAAAACGGAAGTCCCGGAAAGATTAAAGCTCCTGTGAACGTGATCAATGTAGAACATTTTCTTCTTTTTTTAATTGTCTTGATCTGATATTTTTTGAGTGGAAATGATCTATTTCTCTTTGGAGCTGCCTTATTGTTTATTCAATAACTTTGGTGTTGGCATTCTATTTACAAAGAATTGAACAGGGCTACTGGAAAAGGATACATTCTAAAATGGGATATAACTTTTATTGAAAACAACTGAATTTTGAAAGTAGTTTTACGCCACTTTTAAGCAGTTTTGCGACATACCTATTTATAAGACCATTAAAAATACAGGCCCAAAACTGTGTGGGAATATGGCGCACCACTCTTTTTTTTCAAAAGTGAGTCTTTTTTTCTTGCTGCTAGAAAAGTAATATTATTCTTAATTATCTGCATTCCAATGGCCAGTTCAATTACATTTACGAAAGTAGAGTTGTACATAAGAAGGACAATTTTACCAGAAGTATGTATTATTGAGAGTATTTGGTTCGGTGCTAAACTTCTGTCTTATATCTAAGTTGTTATACTTTTACTATGTGTTTATATTAAAGGTTGAAATGTTTTTTCTTTTTTATGAGTGATTTTTATGTTGACGGTGGGGTATAATTTGCTCTTGTGGATTCCAAATACTTATTGTCTTTCTTTCCTTTTTTTATAAGTACTTTTATAAAGAAGAAGTAATTGGTTATTTTAGTTAACGTTTGGTAAGTAATTGGTAATTGGTTATTTTAGTAAAGTTTGATAAACTTTAATAAACGTAATAAATTTTAATAAACGGCTGTTATGCATTGCAGTTCTTCGTAATTAAATACCTCACATCCATACCAGTTCACAATTTGAACCTATAACTTATCGACTCCATCCGTGTAATTAAGTATTTTTTCCCCTGTCCCGCTAAAAATTTGTTGACATTTGGAAACTACCGGTTGAAATTGCTCAGCCTGACCATAAATTTTTTCCTAATTTTGGATCACTTAAAATTTAGTATATCTTTAAAATTTCTTAAAAATAAAAAAACATTAGACTCTCTAAAAAAAAAAAGTTGGAATTCCTCTGCAATCAAATCTTGGGTAATCTAATTAAGTTAAATGTGAATCGAAATTATTTTAAATGTAGACATAAATAAAAAGGATAACAGAACTTTTGATAGTTTTATTAATATCCATCAATATTAAAGCCGTCATAAGAGATACCTCTTACGTGTTTCACATCCCCTCTCTCTCCCTGCTAGTTTTGAACACAGCTTCTAAATTAACCATTTTACTTGTAATCGTTTATTTCATCTCATTGTCTCTTTCACAAAACATTGTAATAAATATATAATACCGTTAACATTAAAAAAATTGGACATACGTTGTATTTAGTATAAAAAGAAATGATAATTTAGTTAGTTTTTATTCTCGAGAAGTAAGAGAAAACGATTTGGCTGTGGTTTAATTTTGGGGCATTAAGTTTACCGTGCCTACAAGCAAAACGTTGCCACTAATAAAGTGACAGTGATATCTTAAATCTCATGAGTTAATACACAGTTCGTCAATATTATAATCCAAACCCAATCTTGCTTGTATTAACACATCCAGCAATCCAGCAAATTTTTTTACCTTTTTTGTATTTGCTTTAAAAAATTGATTCAGAAGGAAAATGAACTACTACAAACAAATATTTTATTTAACATGTCCAAATATTATCAAAGCGAAAAGACTGGGACTAATTGAATTAGGAAAAAATGGAGAATTCAATTTTTAATGAAAAAGATTTCTACATGCAGTTATGCAGTGTTTGGTAGTAGCAAGTGCCAGATAAAAAAAATGTGGTGAAATATCAGGAAAAGATAAGCTAAAAACATATGGTACTTAGCAGCTTATGAAAGCGTTGCTATTCTTTGAAGGTGTTGTCGTCTTTTGGAACCACCAGGTTGTTAATGTGTGAATGTTTACGGACGTAAAGCACTGTCCAATGTAACTAATTAATTTTGCTTATTTGTTTTTCACGGTTCAATATGGCAACATTGACGAAAACAGGGTACTGCCATTTAATTTGGAACAAACAACAGAAAGTAGTGGTTTCCGAGTATGAATAGATCTGAGGAAGGTCCAAGGGGCAAAAAGAAAAATTAATTTGATTTCCATGGCACTTCAAGCTTATGGTAAATAAAAAGAATTTAGCTATTAAGCTTTGGGCCAAAATCTTTCTCTTTTTTGAGCAACGCTATTATCAAGTGGCAATATCTGTAAATTGTGATTATATTAAAGCAATAAAAATTTGGATAGTTTTAAATTAAAAACAATCTCAAGTGAAAAATGTAATATTAAAAACTTTAAATACGATTTTTAGCTACATTAAATGCTTTAGTATGCAAAATTCCTTCCAATAATTTCAGTGCGCCTGAAAACGCATAATCGCCTACTGCACGGCACCAGAGTAAGCGTCAATGTTGCAGATCAAGTATCCAGGCTTATTCCTGTATGTATACACATATGTGTATGTGTATATGTAAGGATTGGACAGAGATGTGGAGGATCTTGGTCCAATCCTTATCAACTGCTAGGAACTCGACGAGTTTTTCTTAAGTTAATAATCTATTTGCGAGGCTTTTGGCTAGAGTTTAATTTTGATCTTTTGCTGATTTATCCTCCAGTGACCAAAAAACTTATGTTATTAAGGTTATTAACTATATAATTGTTTATAAAACTTGAAATCTTAGTAATTATCAATCATATACTTTAAAATGATTAATTTATAAAAATCATTAAAAATAAATGATCTAAGTATTCAATAATAGAGCAATAACATTTATAATTATAGTAATATCTTTGAACTAGTTGTTATCTTTGAACTAGTACATTGTACGTCCCGTGGTATGTACGTGACATGGTATGCACCCATGCTATCAAGCCCAAAACTCTTCTTTCAAAAATCTTCCTTCAGGATATCTATCTTGCGTAATGTAGGAGCTTCTCAACAATACATAACTACTCTATCAAATTATCTGTATCAGCTCTAAGCTCTCTCTCTAGACTCTACATAGACTATTCGAAAAGAAGCCGAAAGTAAAACTAGAAGACAGCTTATTATTCAGATCAGTATTACAAAAAAACTAAAGAACTCTAACCGAACAAAATACTTTGCGACTCTCCTACACGCTGGTGAAAGTGAATATCCTTCACATTTCACTTATCACCAGAGAAGACAAATATATTATATTCTCTTGACAACATTAGACTTGTCTAGAGAAGTTCGTTCATTAGCGAAAAATCCAGTATGGCACATCAAGCAGCTTTGCTTCTACAAATTTAATAGTCAGTCTCTTGTGCGCTTGTTCAAGTATAGTGTTGTAAAAGATACCTCAATTGCTACCATTTATTTTCAATTAGAAAACTGATTTGAATGAATAATTCTAGGTTAATGACACACATAATTATATTGAAATCATACTGAGGAGGTAATGAAAACACTGAGGTAAGTTATATGAGCGGTTGGCTTGATCCTACTGTATCCAAGTGGAATACCTTCTGACGGCCTTGCTTTGTGGATGAAAATTCAGACTTTTCTTCTCTTAATAAAACCACAATGTTCTTCCTTTAAAACTTTACCTACACCATCTCTAAATCTAAAATGTATCATCATACTAAGTAATTCACTTCTTTGTCCTGTGGTGGCGCAGTGGATTTGACCTTAGCTTGGTAATACGGGACCAAGAGATCGAATCACGCTGCAGGAATGCCCTGCAGGGCCGACGCAGGGACCATAGTAGTCAAGAAGTGTCTTTAATTCTTAAATAATAATAAATAATTCACTTCTTACAAAAATCAAGCTATTGCTTCAATATATTACCACACTCACTAATCACCTTTCTTCTTGAGGGGTTCAATTAAAGCTCTCCTAAAATCACTAGGTATTTCCCCTTTTTCAAAGGACATACTGTATGGTGTCAGAGTGCTCATTAATGTACCACACCATGTCAGCTTTAAAAAAACAAGCGTTTCAATAAAGAATTATTTATGTTTCTAATAAAACATAATATGCAATTTAAAATTATGACCATATCAATGAAATATGCTTCTGAATTTGCAAGCAGAATATCTGTAAAATAAAGAAATCAACCTTTCTAACGAGATATATTGCATGCAATGACAATCTTTTTGTCATTCTTAGCTGAACTTTCGTAAAGAGATGAAACTATGACCTTTAATTTTTGGTTGGATTTTAATCATTCATAGCGTAGCCTATTACACTCAAAGAATATTGTGGTACATTTAAAGAATGGATTTCGTAGGCTAACCGCTAAACTATATCTTTAACTGCGCCAGAATATTCCTGTGTATATTCCAGAATAATTAACGGCGCCAGTATCTAATACATTATGAGTACAGTAATAATTCCGAAAATAGAAAGCAAAAGCCACACATAAATGGCGGCAGGGACCTTCTCACTTTCGCCAGTGAACAAATTTAGTGAAAATTTAAAATTTGGGAAAAAAGAGAAAACTTACATTTTGGGCAAGATATCGTCAAGCCTGTAGATGTACAAAAGAAAGTAAAGAAAAACACAAGAAACCTGGCAAGATGGGAAGAACTTAAAAATATGAACGCGTGAGACGGGGAACGATTGATAAAGTCAAGCCAGTTCCTTGAGGGTGTTTTCCGCTGTGAAAAAAGTGTATACTAGTGGCACGTACCATGCACGGCGGTAGCGTGCTTTTTTCGAAAGTAATATCCATAAGACCGTTTGTCAAGAGAATCCCAAAGCACCAAAAAAAGTTGAAAAGTTTTGGTTACTTGGAAATTGGCCAAAAGACTTCTTTCTTATGATCAATCAGCATGGACTATTTTCAGTCTGCTCAAACCAGAATCAGTTACTGAATCCTCCCAGGCCAAAATATTAAAGTTTCTTGATGCCCTAAAATAGGCCTGGAAATTTCATGTCTCTAATTGGCTTAAAAGTTCCCAATCCATGTGTACACCAGTACAGAAATAACTGAAGAAAAATCACAAAGAAGACAAAACGAGGATAATAACAGTCAGTGAAGAATAGAAAAAAACTATCCAAATATATTGTCCTTTTATATTGTTTTTTGGACTTTTATCTGTATTTTATTATTTTATTCTGCACTGGAGACAGTTGAGGGGAGGTCTCGGCCAAAATATTTGCATATTTTTATTTTATTTTTTACTTACTGTTATTATTCTTGTTTACTCTTCTTTACCATCTTTTTTTTTCGTTTGGCTTCCTTAGACAGTATGGCATCAGAAATTGTTTGATGGAAAGAATACAAACTAATTCTGGGTTGAATTGATTCGTGAGGTTTAACTGATTCTAAATTTGTTTCAGCTCAAATTGGCTTTATATTTTTATTGTAACCAAAAAAATGGTTACATCAATTTGTTATGCCGGAAACCAGGCCACAAAATCCGTTTTCTCGGACTCGCTTAAGACTTATAAGGTATTTAGATTGGGCAAAGGGAGATCCGATTGGTCTTGTGAATAAAGACAAAAAGATTTTGCAAAAAATTGGTTGTATCAATGCGTGACGCAGGATATGCAAAAACAAATGTTTTCTTTCCGTTTGGCTTTACATTTGATGCCCAAAGCAGGCTGATTTTTTTTTAATCTTCGGTAAGTTTATAGCTTACGATGCATGCAGGCTGGATAAATCAGGCTAATAGGAAGCGATATCTTGGAATAAAATTAAGTTGTTTGTGAAAAATACATTAAAGTGATTTGCGCTATGTACGAGAATAATACTGGTGCCGTTAAGGTAGGAAATGAGGTTAGCAACTGGTTCTGTATTAAATCAGGAGTTAAGCAGGGTTGTGTTCTATCCCCCTTTATATGGATCATTTTGATGGACTTCGTCTTAAGGAGCACAGGAAAGGCAATTGGAGACCATGGAATCAAATGGGGAGGAAGAACGCTCCTGGACTTAGATTATGCTGATGATTTAAGCATATTAGATGAAAGTGTGAGCAAAATGAACGAATTTTTAGAGGTTTTACGAGTTCAGGGTGCTAAAATAGGCTTGAAAATTAATGTTGAGAAGACTAAGTAACTAAGGCTAGGAATAAGTGAAGATGAACAGGTGACATTAGGTAACGAAAAGATTGATCAGGTTGGGAGCTTCAGTTACCTTGGTAGTATTATTAGTAAAGATGGTGGAAGCAGTGAAGATGTTAAAAGTAGAATAGCTAAGGCCCAGGGTGTTTTTTCACAGTTAAAACAAGTTTGGAAGAATAGAAAGATAAGTCTACAAACCAAGATTAGAATATTGGAAGCTACAGTGATGACAGTGGTCAAATATGGCTCTGAAGCATGGGCACTCCGAAAAGCAGATGAAAATTTACTAGATGTTTTCCAGAGAAATTGCCTACGGATTGTTCTGGGAACCCGGCTGACTGACCGTATTTCAAACAGTAGGTTGTACGAAAAGTGTGGTTCAATCCCGCTTTCTGGGGCTATAATGAAAGAAAGGTTGAGATGGCTAGGCCACGTTCTACGGATGAAGGATGACAGATTACTGAAGATTTTCCTTTTTGGCCAACCGTCTGGGGCTACACGGAAAGCAGGTCGTCCTTGTCTGGGTTGGGAGGATGTCATAAATAAAGATTTAAAGGAAATGGGAACTTCCTGGGAGGATGTAAAGAGGGGGTCTTTAAATAGATTAGGTTGGGGGAGGAGCGTGCGTAGCTGTGTTGGCCTCAGGCGGCTTGGTGCTGCAGTGAGTTATTATTAGTAGTAGGAGTAGTAGTAATGAGTCATGATGCCCTAAAGTGGGTCAAAAACTGTCCGTCATCGGTCGGCTTGAAACATTCAGCGTAAGCAAACTGGATAAAGGGAACCAAAGGAAAATAAATTTGGGAGAGAAATCTGAGTTTTTAGTATTCTGTTTGAAGCAATTGGGATATAAGACAGTTTCAAAAGGTTTTTAATGAAAACAAACATTTTGGACGCAAATTTGGCGGGATTGATTTGTGACGTCCGAGATTCTTTTGGAAGATAATAAAACATAATTTCTTATAAATGACCTAGATGCGGATTTTTTAAACATATTAGTAGTTAACAACTAACAGGGCATGAAAATTTCAGAGGCAACGCAGTAGTGCTGCCTTAGTAAAGAGTTATATACTTTTATTGCTGCTTTCAATAAATCTCCCCATTGGTGCTTTAAAATACAATAAGTATTTAAAAATGGGACAAAAAAGTTCCTGCAAGGGCTAGCCCTCAGAGGAGGACATCGTGAAACCTGACAGATATTCTGGCGTGGTATTTTATAATCTTTTTAAAAATGCTTAGAAAAGGTTGTTTTAACATTTTCTTGTAGTTGTTTAATTAAAACGATTTTTAACGGAATAAGCTTCTTTCTTATGGCCAAATCCTTTTCACTAGCATATTTAGAAGCTTGGAAGTATTTGTCTTGTGTCTTTTAGCAAGGGCTTGTACAAACTCATTTTTAATCTTGTTCTTCTCAATGTCCATTCATTTTCTAGTATTGAATTTCTACCGCAGCTAGGGGAATTTAAAACTTTGAAAACTCATTCGATAAACTTTCAAATACGAATACAGTTTAGGATAAAAGCTGAAAATGATAAAATTAGTAACTTCAAAGAAATCAAGCGAACAAATAAAAATTGTATTCAAGGGAAAATTTTGGAAATGAGCATGATTTGGTTAACCAAGTTAGAACAAACATCGTCAAACCTAAATTAAGTTGATATTTTTCTGGAAGTTTTCCTAACATTGAATTCTTGATTTTTAGTATAGGATTTAATTTTTTACCATAAGTTGGTATAGAAACGGCAATGACAAATGTCTCAAAAGTAACAAGAAAGTAAAAGAAAACTGAATAATTTTAAGTTTATCATTGTGTCAGTTTTATGACAGTTAGGATTTAACTGTAGAAAGTATTATTATTGAGTTAGTCGGAGAAGTTAATATCCTTAAAGGATAATTAAATAAAAAAAAACAAGTTTTTTATCCGAAAGTAAGGAGCAACATTAAAACTTAAAACGAACAGAAATTACCCCGTATATGAAAGGGGCTGTTCCCTCTTCAACGCCCTGCTCTTTACGCTAGAGTTTTTACCGTTTTAAAAATTAGAGTTGAGAGAAAGAGTCAAACTTTAGCGCAAAGAGCAGGGTGTTGAAGAGGGAACAGCTCCTTTTTTTTGCCGTAGCAAAAAATGTGTTTTTTGCCGTAGCAAAAAGCAGCAAATTTGCAGTCTCCGATATTCGTCGTCATTACCTCTAGGATTCGAATTGGCCAGAGGGGATAGCCTGCAAATTTGGCTAGGAATAAAGTATGGGTTTAAAGATTGTGCTACCGTCCACGCAGATGCATATTGGGCCCCGGGAGGATATTTATCCTACCTATCCTTATATGGGCCTACTACATAGTACGTGATATCTTGGAAAATTTACCTGATCTTTGAAATAGGGAGGAAATACCCCCTAAAATTCAAGGAATCTTTCTTAAAATCTTGCCATGGTATTCAACATGCATGAGAACCCTACTGTAGAAGTTTCAAGCTCCTATATAGAAAAAACAAAAAGGAATTTTGCTATTTTTGCCATAAGACAGATCACGTATGCGTGTTTATTTATTTTTTTTCCATGGATGATCATATTTAAATATTGGTCCTAGAAGATTGGGAGAGGGCACACTAAAGCACAAATTAAAAGGTCGATTGTCCTTTTTAATTGACAAAAAAATATTGGAGGACAACTAGCCTCTCTCCCACGCCCATTTATTTCTCAAGATTATCTGATTAAGATTTTGAGATTGTCTTTTTGTTCATTATAGTTGAAGGATCAAATAACTATATCTTTAGAGTTAAAATGATCCCCTCCAGTCCGTGAGGAGAGGCCTGTATGCTATGAAATTTTCCCATTGTTTACGTATAGTATTTGTTATTGGGAAGTATACAGACGTTTTTGGGGGGAGAGAGATTTTGTACCTGGGGTGGATTTCCATTGGGAGAAATTTCCAGAGGGAGGGGGCTGAATTTCCCAGGGAAAATCTTACACTGGGGGATTTTGAAAAATGTAATGCGAAATCCTTATTAATTGTCTTGCATTCTCTTTGTCAGCTCAATTTTGCATGTACAGATGTTCCGGAGGAAATATCCAGGAGCTTTCCCGGCATTCCCGGAATGATCAAGAAAACGATTAGATCTAAAGTCTTTTTCAAATGAAAGTACGCTAAGTATGATTTTTCAGACTGAATCGTCCACAAGTAATTTTACGGGGAGAATAGATTTTTCGCGTCGATGGAACTGTCTGGATGGAGCTTGACAGCGGAGTTGTACTTTACGTTGGATTAAATTTTCACGGAGGAGTTTCCTGTGAGGGAGGAGGTATAGTTCATGAAGGGGTAGCTAGATTTACCTGCATTATTTGAAAAAACGAACGGAAATTAGATAATAAAACTTTTTTTTAACCGAAAGTAAGGATCAACGTAAAGAATCAAAACAAAAAGAAATTATTCCGTATATGAAGGGTTGCCCTCTCCTCAATACCTTGCTCTATTTACCTCCTCAATACCTTTGTCCCATTTTTTTCAGAACGGCTACTGAAATTCAGGGGCCTTTTAATTAGAATAGGAAGCTTTTTTCACAAATACCTACAACTTTAGCGTAAAACGCAAGGTATTGAGCAAGGGACAGTCCTTCATATACGGAATAATTTTTGTTCATTATGAGTTTTAATATTGATCCTTACTTTCAATTAAAAAACTTGTTTATTTAATTTAAATATTAATCTGAAACTACAACTTTGCACTGACACGTTAATTTGCACTGTTCATATTGCCATTTAAGATGGATTCTCTCTTGGGGGAGGGGGCTCAACTTCTCGAAGTCAATCTTAACTTTCACTTACCGTCCTATCTGGATGAAAAAATTTTGAAAATATTCGTGAACAAGCAGAACTTCCATTTCTTTAGTCGAAAGAAACTCATACCACGAGCTTCACAACCTTGATTTACGTACATGTTGCATATTACTTAGAAAAAATATATGGCATGAAATTTTCCAATATATCGAATTGTTCAATTGCTATATGTCTTAGCTTTGATACAAATTGATATTGACCTGAATTTTTTATTCATAGATAAGCTCTTTAATTTTGCAACAGCAAAATATTAAAAAATTAATTTTTTTTTTGAATATTTTAAATCAAAGCCCATGCTGAAAAGATTCTCCCTCTATAAAGATTAAAGAAGAGTAATCCATTTGTATTTCCTTTTCTGTTTTTTTTTGTTCAGAAATTGAATTTTCCCCTTTATTTTTCCCTTTTTTCTTTTGTCTTAGTTTTCTCCACGTTACTGATTATATATATGTCTTGTTTTTTACTTAAATTTTAAGAAGCTAACTTGTTTTGTTAATAAACGTATCTATCTGTATCTATACACAAAATAACAAAAGAAGCAAAGATTTCAACACTCACGGGTTTCCATTAGTTAGAGTGATGTTTCCTAATAAGTACACTTTTAAAATCCTGGCTAGAATATCCAATATATATGTTACCAAGGCACTAGTCAGAAGCATTCTATAATGAAAAAAAAGAAGCCTTTTCCAGCTGAAAGTTAGGAGTAATATTAAACCTTAAAATAAGCAGAAATTATTTTGTATATGAGGGGGGCTACTCCTTCCTTAATCTCTGCTTCTTACACCACTTTTAAACGGAAATAATTTTCATTCAGTTTTAACAGGCCTTGTGTTTAAGTAGTCTTTCTTAAAGAATTGTAACAAAAAATTAAACTTTAGTGTAAAGAGTGAGGATTGAGGAAGCGATAGCCCCCCTTATATACGGAAAAATTTCTGTTTGTTACTGATGTTACTCATTTAAAGTTTTAATGTTACTGTTCCAAATGAAACGAAACACGTTTTAAATGTTTTTGCTGTTTTTACTTTCATAAATAGAAAACTATCAAAACTTTAAGGAAGGAATTTCAGTGCATGCCAATTAAACTGACAATCTACGGTCATTCCTTTGTTTGCTTTCAAAAAGTGCAAATTATGTTCTGGTCTTGAAAAGGCATAGAGGTTATTAGCCGTACTAATGTTAATTTTTGCTCGTTTTGAGTGTGACTCGGCTATTTATTGTAATTTCTGTTCGCTTTTAGTTTGATTTATTTATCGATAGTGAATTGTGGTAGAAATACGCTTCGAAGTTTATTTGGCTTTGCTTCCACTCATTTTTGGCTTAATAGAGCTCTTTACTTTTCTTTGAAAAACATGTGTTGTGGAAAAGTTTTTAAATTAATAAGCTTAAGAAGTCAGTTCTTTAGATACATCAATTGTTCACCGAATTCTATTTTTTTTTTAGAATTTCGGCTACTGTCCGACGAGTTATTCCTTCCTTACAGTTCGTTACCACGAACAGTTTAATACGGGTTACCAAAATTCTATGTTACTGATAATAAACATCTACATACAAACCTTTAGGTGCCTTAAATTCAAAAATTAAATCTATTTTTCTACAATGACACTCAATTTAGCTTCATTAAGGCTCATAGAGATTTAAGTTTAAGTTATAGAGAAAACTGTCTTTGATTTTATTCACACTATTTAATAGCGTATACTTTAATTAACCTGCGTTTGGAAGCATAGAAATGAAGTTCGGTAATAGTCTGTGTAGAACATATTAACAGAAGGAAACATATTAATAAAATAAAACGTTATACCACTGGGTATAACGCGGTATATCCCAAACATTATAGTCGCGTTTCTTTTGACCTTGTTCTATTTGATGTTTGATTGTATCCACAAGACGTGGAAGCTCCCTTGGATCTTTCAAAGGCTTTTCAGAGAAATACTGAGATAAAAGAAGGACAAATTAAAGATAATTCAAATTGGGTGAAGTTCTAGATTTTTTATTTATTTGATGTCTGTAGAGAAAGGAAGGAATCCTAATATTAGGGTTATTTGATTTGATTTATTGAAGAGACGAGTGGTTAGGTCGAAGAGCGAAGTAGGAGCCGTATTGTATGTTAGTGAAGAATCCTTTGTGTTTATGGATCTCAAAGTGCGTTTTTGTTGAAGAGTAACAATTAAACCATGAAAAACCTGGAAACTTCCGTTTTGTCACTGTTGTACTATTCTGAAAGCATTATTTTAGATTTTTCTGAAAGCATTTTAGATTTTTCTGTGCATTTTCCCAAGAGTTTTTTGTTGTTAAAAAGAGCTCCTAGATATTAATATGTAAGTTGTTTACGATCATAATTTAAATATCTAGAACTGAAGGGTAATGTTCTGCGTACATAGTCCTTATTTCTCTACACCAAATGTCAGGACTAAGAAAACTCCAAATATTTGAATGTAAAAGCTCAAGAAAATAATTATTTAAGTAAAACCGATCCAACCAAAGTAAAGTGCTAGAGGCTATCAATTTGTGCTACAAAGCAGCAATTTTGGTATGAACGTTGTCAAGATACTATCCAGCTAGAATTCTAAAGTATAGGCGATCAGCTTAGGATTATTGAAAAGCTAACTTTATATTCTACCAGTTTGAGAAGCGATACTGCTGGGTGGTCACGTATTTGTCCCTAAACTTGACCTGATACTATCTCTCTTGTTCTAAATCTTTCTAAATTTAATTTTAATTTTTTTCTCGTACATATCAGGCATGTCCTTAACTATCTGAAATTCATATTTCCAAAGGCTTCTTTTTTCAAACCGCTATCGAACATTTTTAGCATAGGATGGCTGGCTTTGCCCCCCCCTTTGCACTTCCTGGCTGAAGGGCCATGAAAAGGAGATCAGCACCGCCGGTTTGGACCTTAAGGGTCTAGTGCAGTCTTATTTACTTACTACTTACTTCGAACTCTTACAATAAAGCTATAAATCTCATCCAGCATGCAAATCGTTCGGCAACTAAACCGTTACTTGGTATTGAAAAACTTCATATTCTTTCCTGTGCGTTTTTCACTTTTCGTGAGCTCCATGGTGATATTCCTAGGTCCCTTATATTTACGTCTTCTTTTGTGTGTGATCGATCAAATTATCCGCTCCGTAGGTCTCTAAATATCCAATTTCCGCATACACCAACAATAAGGTCAGATTTTAATCCTATCGTTGCGTTTTGCGTGTCATTTGATGTGGAACACCTTCCCCCATTCGGATCGAGAATGCCACTTGTCTGACACCTTTAAAAGACTTGTAAAAAAAAATGATTTCCATATGATTCATCTTTTCTTGACGTATATAGTGTTATCCTATTTTTTTTTTCTATTGTTAATATTATATTTATACACGTTGTGATTAATTACAGCTTGTTAATGTTTAATTAATGAACTCTGTTTCCTTACGTTTATTTTATTTTTGTTTGACTTATTTCTCCGTTTTTACGAAGCAAATGCTTTACCTGTTAAGTGTTTAAATGTTTAATAGTTTAATGTTATGAGAATTGCTTCATAATCCCCCTCCTACAGGCCATGAAGCCTTTGGTGGGATTTATAGATTGCAAAATAACTATTAAGGGAGAAGCATATGTTGGAGTAAATTTTTATGTGATGTATTTAATATAAATGTCTAGCGGGATTTAACATCCATAGACTCCCGTCGTTAAAAGAGTATAGCGCTGATGCTTAGGGGTTGACCTCACCCCTCTTATTATAGAAACAGTAGTTTTTAGCAGTTAAGTACTATTTTTTAATACCAGGGCACTATGGTGGATTTGATAAAAGTGACGAACTCAAGATCTCAATATTTAAAGCAAATTTAGACAAATAAATCCTCTCCTTTTGAAGATATGAAACAATAAAAGAACTAACTTTCTAAAAAATAAGAATTAGAATTTTCAAATAATATTTTTTTTCATTCTTAACATTTATACATTTTGTTTTATTGTTTAAAAGTGTCGTCTGTTCTACCTTATGCCTGCCTTACTAGTAGAAATAACGACATTTCCTTCATAGCAACTATCATGCGATTCAATTAAACACTTTCGAACTCGCCTCGGTTTGCAACTCTCTTTCCTGGTCGATAGTCTTTAATAGAAAGGTATATATAGTTTATCTTTTCCTAATGCGCTTATTTCTGAACTTTGAAGTTTAAGGTTTGCGTTCTGTTAAAACATTTTCTTAGTGTCACACTTAAAGGCGGTATCTACCATTCTTAACACTTTTGGGATAGCTGCCTAAAACTGTTTGCTAAGCTCTCCGCAGAGGGAGAATCAGCCGAACAACACGGACACACAGAGCAGGATATGGTGAAGTAATTGAACACAGACACGGCCGTATCCAGGGGACTAGGGAGTTTGAGCACCCCCCCCCCGAAATGTTTGTCCGACTCGTAAAAACGTAACAAAAAGTAAAATATGAAGCATATTTGATGTATCTTTAAAGTTTTTTGTATCCCCCCCCAAAAAAATTCTTTTGCAATCCCCTCAACCCCCAAAAAATCCTGGATACTCCCCCCAAACATAGATTATCCTGCTGATCGCTTATTAGAGAACAGTTTAGTTTGTCCGACTCGTAAAAATGTAACAAAAAGTAAAATATAAAAAAATATTTGATGTATTTTAAAGTTTTTTTGTAGCCCCCCCCCAAAAAAAAATTCTTTTGCAATCCCCTCAACCCTCGAAAAAATCCTGGATACCCCTCCAAACACAGATTATCCTGCTGATCGCTTATTAGAGAACAGCTTAGCAAATGGTTTTGACCCTTATTTCAAAAGTGCCGGATTTTGAGATATTTTGCATTATTTGAGATATTTGAGATGTTTTTCCATTGACAACCTTATTGTGCAAAATACCCTTTGATTCTGTTTGATATCCTCCACGCCATTCCCTGATAGTTATCTGTTGATAGCCTTAGTATTTTCTGAGATATTGCAAATATACCATTCTGACAACCTAGATGAACATAGTGTCCTTTGATTTAGTTCAGCATCCCCCTCAAAATTCTCTGAAAATTGCAATTTAATTCCCTTATCCGTTCCAGAGGAGTTTCAACTTAATACCTTTTGCGTTTAACATTTTACACCTATGGGATAGTTGCCAAAAACTGTTTGCTAAACTGTTCACAAAAGGGGGATCAGGAGTATATATATTTAATCACAGTTTGTTCCAGCTGACCTACTCCTCATTCTCTTGAGAACAGCTTAGTGAACGGTCTTGGCAATCATCTCAGAGGTGTGAACATTCAGATAAGACCTTGAGGTGTGGCAAAAGTGATTTATACCAAGCTTCCATTGCCTAGACTCAAAGAAGTGGGCAATCACGAAGTTGTTTAATATACTTAAGTTTCAGACAAATGCATTTTGAAGTTCAAATATTCAACTTTTACTGAGGTTATAACATTAAAAAAAATCGTGGAGGTGGTATTTTTCACCACTTGGCCGGGAATACCACTCACTCCTGTATGTATGAACATTCACAATTTTTTTTCTCTTTGTTTACTTTCTCTTCCAAAAGGCAGAGGTTCCAGACCCTTCTGTCAACGTCTCACAAGTAGGGGATTCAGCCTTCCCCTCTCCCCAATAAGGTCATAAATGAAAATAAAAATGAAAATAAGGTCATTTGGAAAGACAAAGGCGGATCTAAAGAAAAATCTTGGGTGGGGGAGACAATATGACGAGGGCGCCAATAATTGACCAATTTGACAAGTTTATTTTAGAAACAGAGAAAAAGGTAAAAACGGAATGAGGGCACCAGCAATCTTCCCCCACCTGAACCTATGAATTACACCCTATGAAGAAAGCATAACACAACCTTGTTGAAAAACCGTTTATCTTTAAGCTCTATCCTCCGGCTACTAAAATGATTACCTGAGTTTACATGTGTCTTCGTCAAAGGTGGTTTGGGTTACCGCAAGTTTGAAGTAGTTGTATTTAAAACCTATTCATCCGAACCAGCGTGATTTGTTGCCACGCAACTACTCGTAGGAGGCAATCCATTAACCACGAAAACACTGAAGCAAAGAAAAACGATCGTCAATCAAATTCCACGTGGTGCTGTTTAAACAAAAAACAGACGTCTTTTAGTCATTGACATCAGACAATGCAGCAAAAAGTCAAACCTTAAGATACAAAAACGCTAGACGATCTATTTCTAGGTTTATTGCCGCTTTGCTGCATCTGCATCGACAAAAAAATAAAATAAAAAAATAGCAATTACCGGTTTAATGACTACTGAATAGCCATCGCCCAAAAACCTTTAATGTTGGTAGGCAAAGATAAACCTGAGATGTGAAATTACTATACAAAAGCAATGTTTTAAATCAAAAGAAAAAGATGCATTTGATGGATATGGTAGTGAATAAAAACGTATTATATAAAAAACTGATTTAACTTGATTGGTTTACAGACAGGAATTTCTATTTTTAAATCTAACTTTTTTCGAATTATGTAAATTCCAATATGTAAATTCATAACAACCTGTTTCAGCTTTTTATTTGAATAGCATGTACATAGAGGAGCGGAAAACCTATTAATAGAGAGCTAGCTTTTCACAAACAAGAATGATTTTTTTCAGGATAACTAGTCTAATTTCTAATGATAGTGACGGATCATGGACATCTCTGAGGAGAAGTGGATACCCCCATCCCATTCAGAAGTCCAAAAACATAAAAAAGGTCGATTTATTTTTAAGAAATTAGACATTTTTATGGCAAATAACCTTTTTCAAACTGTTTGTGTTCTCCCTAGGAAAATTCGTACGGACTATCCCCGATTGCCAGGGGCGGACCTAGAACAAAATCTTGGGGGAGGCCTAATGTGGCAAGTGCGCTAATGAGCAAAATCATGGGGGGGGGGGAATGTGACAAAGGTGCCAATAACTGACCAAATTGAAAAAATTATTCTACAAAAAGAGTAATAAAAAAAACAACAACAAGGAATGAGGGCGCCAGAATAATCTTGGAAGGAGGATCCCCCATCCCCATGATCCGCCACTGTCCCTGTCAGGTCTGTATTTCTGTTATTCCCAATATCTAGTAGATAGTTTAATAATTTACGCCATTGACTTTGGTCCTCTTGAGCATTATAAAATCTTAATCACAAAATTGACAAAACTTTCACAAAAAAAAATCACAAAATTGAAATAGTAGTCGGATGTTTTATTTTCTGTAGTAATTCATCTGTTTGTTTGCAGTTTTTTTTTGTTTGTTGCTGCATTAATGAATCTAGCCCCTCAACCAAAACAAACGTCTGTATACGTATTTGCATCCCTCTCCACGACCGTCAATATCCCCTTTTTTGAATTCTTGTTGACGTCTTAGTAAAGTTGCCAAGTCACTGTTTACCCAAGGATGTTATCACAGGGCGATGTGAGTTTCTCATTACGGTTCATTTAATTAGTTGCAAGAACTGACAAACGGGGGTGACCTATGTAAAATGTTTATTGTGTATTTCTTCTATCCGACCAAGCTTTTGGTCAATCACTCTTATCCCCCGCATATTTTTCTCACAGCTAAAGTGTTAAGCAATGTCCGTTAGGTCATCTGTCTCCGAAAGAGACAACTGAAATTGCATCTATATCTATTTTTGCTAGGTGACCTAGAAGTGAATTCAAGCAGTCTCCTTAATATTCTCTCCCCGACTATTTTTTTTTCTTTTTTAGATCTGTTTGAAAAGGAAAATAAATGATTCAAATCTGCCGTCATTGACAACGAAGCTCTATAATTAAATATTTGCCAGAAGTGCAGAAAAACTCCATAATAGCCTACAACATTACTCCAAGGGGACAAATAAAAAAGAAGTCAATGACTCGAAAGTGAAATTTTAGTTAATTTTTATAGGTACCTAAAAAACAATAATACTGTTACTTAATCATAATTGATAAATGTAATCCGACTGTCTGAAATGAGATACAAAAAAGCAGTTGAATTTTAAAAAACTATTTCACATTAATTAAATATACCTATCATGTTGGCTTACATCAGGGAGATACGCAAGGGGAGGGGGTTATCGGGATCTTGGTCTCCCCCAAGCCCTCAATTTTCTTGAATTTCTGGGTAATTTTTACTTAGATTATCGAATGAAATTTTTTTTATTATTGCCCCCAACCTAAAATAAAATTAATACCACTCACCGCCAAAGAAAATCTCGCATACGTATCTGGCTTACATAAGCTCCGTACAATGTAAAATTGATTCTGAACAGTAGATCATTATTAGCTAACCAGTTATTTTCCATTTTACATAGTATAGAGGCTTGAAGGCATCAATCAAACAGTTCAAGGTAACAGGCTGTAATTAAGGAGCGACGCGTACTAATAGTAGCCGAAGTCTTAAAAAAGGAAGTTTTGATAACAACATTTACAATTGGCCTTACATTTTAATTCCGATACCAAAAGATTCATAAAGCTTAAAGCAACTCACCTAAAGATACAAGCTTGAGAAAAATTTGCCTGATTTTCGAAAAAGGGAAAGATATTCTCAAGAGGGCAAGTTATCTTGATGGCAATTATACAGTCGAATTCGACACATTGGATATCTATTTTGCAAAGGTTTCGAGCTCCCATCTACTAAAATGTTGACTTTTGTTTTTCTTCCCCAGAAGGATGCATGTTTATTGTATTTGTGGATGTGTTTTTTCCCCAGAATTGACCATGAGGAAATAAAAACCCTATAAGATTGACAGATGGCTTATTTGAACGGAAGTCCTGTCCTTAAAAGTTGCTAAAAACTTTGCGAAAGAAAAGTGACACTTGCTTTCATTTTGTGGCTTGAAATTAGAAGGCCCCCCCCCCAAAGAGAGCCAAGCTGTTCTCCAGTAAAATTTATATGATAGCCAATCAATTCAAAATTATCACCAACTCATATATTGAGCTTGCCAGCCTCTGAACATAATTGCAAAAGATGGTAAATTACTCTAAACAGCTAGAGAAAAAGGCATGGAAGAAGAAATAGCAACAGATTACATTGAATTGCAAACAAAAACTTTGGAATAACACGGTAATTATGCTCTTGTATAATTTAGCTATTTCAGAATTTAGAATTGAACAAGCAACGTGTAACACGGTTAAAACACATCTGATTTTCCTAAAAATACTTGATGATGTAAGAAACTAAGGTTTTAGTTTTCATAAGAAGGAGTGCACGTGGTTATAAACATTTGATTTTATTTAAAATATTTTAGAATTTAAGAAACTCGTGTTTTAGTTTTCAGAAACAAGAATACACACGGATATAATACACTTAAATATCTTTAATAATCTTTTATCATTTAAGAAACTTAGGTTTATTTTTTATGAGAAAAAACGCAGACGGTTAAAATACATGTTTTTTTCTTAGAAATAAATGAGCACTTAAGAAACCTGGGGTTTAGTTTTCTGAAATAAAAACACACACCTATCTCATTTGTACTTGGGTTTTTAGTTTCTATAAAAAGAAGGCAAACAGTTAAAATATATCTTCCTTAATTAAAAATATATGAGTAGTTAAGAAACTAGGGTTTTAGTTTTAACAAATAAAATGCATGTGGTTAAAAAAAACCTTGATTCTATTAGAAATATCTAATCATTTAAGAAACGCAGGGTTTTCCTCGACAACATCAACACCACTACTTTCCTACTTCAACATCAGTGTGTGTAAGAGGGTTGGAGCGCAGAGTGAAATCAACCAAAATTTTGGCAATACAGGGTGCGTTGCGAGGTTTTCATTTATCACAACAAGACTACCATCTTGTTCCGCTTCATCAACAGCGTGTGCAAGAGGGATTAAGCACGTGAAATCCTCCAGCTCATTAATCATTTTCTCAACTTCTTCAAGATCGGCGGGGTCAACCCAGCCATTGTCAATCTCTTGATCAGTGACCCTTGTTTGAGCTGGCATAATGTCCGTTGAAACATTAGAGGGAGTCACATTCACCTCTTCAAAGCAATGTTTCAAAAATTTATCAATTCAATCCGAGTCGTTGTTATCAGAAGGCAAGCTGATATGGAGATTATCATGAAATTCACTATCAGTATTCACCTCTCTAAAGCACTCTTTCAATAGTTTATCATACTAGTTTAGTTCTTTGTTATCGAAGGGCAGGCTTATCTTGAAACTTTACTGGTGACGTGAATATAGGTAACTCTATATCGTCAAAAAGGTTTTCTCCCCTGAGTTGGTGATGACAATACAGCTAGGTTAACCTAGAATAACAATAATAGAAGTTATTTTCTTTTGAAATTACCACGGTTTTGTAAAGCTGAAAAAAAAGAATATTTTCATTGTGATTAACATGCTTTGTTTACATGTAATTTTAAACGCATGCATATTAAAACACACACACACAAACAACTTTTCTTTATTTTTTTCTGGATGGTTATATGTATTGAGATCCCCCAGGGGCTGAACTTATGTACCACCGTAGGCATGAGGGTTAGCACTTGTTCTAGCGTAGAAATGAGAGGTGACCACATGTATCAATGTAGGCATGGTGTGACCCGTCATATCAATGTTGGTATGGGAGTAACCATTTGTATCGGGTATGAAAGCGACCTTTTGAACCAATACAGGTACGATTGTGACCGCATACATAAACGTAGGAATGAAGGTACCACATATATCAATCTAGACAAGGAGGAAGTATATTGCAATGGTTTCTATGTAGCAAATCGCTTGATTTCAAAACCATATGCACACCCGTGACTGTCAGTATTGGGTGAACTTTATATTTGGTGAACTGCATTATTTAAATTTTATTGTTGTATCTATAAGAGTGAAGGAGGAGTGTGATCAATCCTCACCCCACTTTTTTACATAAGATTTTCAAGGCTATTTTAGTTGAAAACCATTTATAAAAAAAGCTGTAAAATTTATTAAAAACAGAATAACTAAATGTAAATGAATAAATAAAATTTCCAAATATGGCTAGCGTATTAAATATAATTTAAATAAACTTACTTCTTGTGTTTCCAGTTGTGTGGGACTAACCCACTCTAAATCCTCACCTGACTCATAATCTAAATTCATTATTTGTAGAGCATGTCACCAAGTGATGGGTCACCACGGACTTGGCAGCATTAATGGATATGGTGCCTGACTTGTCAGCTTCACTATGGAGAATGATTTGATGATCGGTGGTACGCTCTTTCAGCATAAAGACATCCAAAAATACACTTGGACATCCCCGGATGGTACCGTGGAAAATCAAATTGACCATTTCCTGATCCACGGGAGATGGCAAACAAGCCTAAAAGATGTTAGAAGTTTCTGAAGCGTCGACGTTGGTTCAGACCATGAACTAGTAGTCACCACAAATGAAATTGAAGCTGAAGTCTAAAAACCGGAAGTTGAGGACAGATATACTCAGAATCTTTGACATGGAAAAGGTAAGTGACAAGGACGTCGGATACTCATTCGGTATCAAACTCTCCAATAAATTTGAAGCCCTATATAATTTACCAGAAGACGTCAAAGATGCTTGGGAGACGATCCGCGGCCGAACAAACCGTCAGGCCTAGAATACTGGCTAAGTAACAGTGGATATCTATGAATAATTGGGATAACATAAAAAATCATAAGAAAGTGAAGTCAAGCTCCCATGGGGAAAATCGTCACTCAGAGGTGACAAGAGCTTGGCTTATAAAGCAGCTGATAAAATTGTATAGAAAAGTGCTAGATCCGACAAACGGCAATACATGAACGAAACGGCTAGACAAGCTAAAGAAGCAGCGTGCCGTGGAGACTCACGAACCGTATATCACCGTACCAAAGAAATAGCAGGCAAGTCAAGAATCCAAGAATGGCCGGTGAAAGATAAAAATGTAAGGCTCCAGATAGATGCGGTAGAACAAAAAGAAACGGTGGGCGAGTTATTTTGAAGCCCTACTTATTCGCCCAAAGCCAGCGGTTCCACCGGATATATCAGATGAACCTCTCTTCAGTCTTCACATCAGTGATGAAAAGCCGACAGCCGACGCGTAACTCTTAGCAGCTAAAAAACTTAAGAATGGGAAGGCCCCTGGTATTGACCGCATTTCAGCTGAAATGATTAAGTTCAGCCTGCGTCGAATCCTAGCCATCCGGCTATCATTCTTCTCGCTCCTCTGGCATACCAAAAAGTTTCAAAAAGACTGAGGAACAGGAACCTTTGTCAAACTCTTCAAGAAAGTGGACTCAAAAGAATGCAGAAACTATAGAGGAACCAATCTTCTCTCAATCCCTGCGAAACTCTTCACGATGATAATATTAGGAAGACCCCAATTTGTCTTTGACTCTATTTCGACATTGTGGAGTGACATGAGAGGTTTAGCATAAGTGGGAGATAGTAACGTCGGCAATGAAGGGGGGAATTAATGCCAGATTTTTCTTCTCACTCAATTGGACTATCTATCTTGGCTTTTTTCTACAATTAACCATGACTTGATGTTCACAACTATTCCCTTTTAATTCAAAAATCAACGGACTCGGTCGAGGCCTCCGACCTTATGTTTACTACACGCACAATGCTGGAGGAATCTAATGAATAGAGACAGCACTTGTATAAACTCTTCGTTGACTTCGGAAAGGTGTTTCATTCAATAGATCGTCAAACCATGTGGATTATTGCGGTTTTACAGCATTCCCGAGCAGCTAATCCGTCTAAAGTTGACAATTACGAAGAGATAAAATGCTGTGTGAAATCATCGGACGGCAACAAATGTGGCTTCAAGGTGATGTCATCAGGCAAGGCTGTGTCCTGTCACGTGTCCTCTTCGTCCTAGTTGTGGGCTACATCTTTAGATAGATATATGGGCTAGGAATCCGGATTGCAGGAAAACTTCTTCAGAACGTCGACATGCCGATGATATTGGGCTCATAGAAGCCGACAGACAGAAGCTTCAGGATTTTCTGAACAAACTCGTAGAGAAAGCTGAACAATTCGGACTGCACATCAACGCCCCAAGACAAAAGCTATGTCAATCGGAAGTTCATCCATGGGAACCCAACTAGGAGGACAGGACATCGAAAAATTTGATTTTCGCATAAGAAATATATCTTCCTTAAAGGACAAATTATAGGTAATGTTTATGAATCTATTAGACTATACAATCAAATACATTCAACTATGAAACAATCAACTATGAAAGTCGATTTATATATTTATGCTATGTAAAATTGGCAAACTATAGGTAAGGTCTTTGAATCTATTAGACTATGACTCTCAGTAGCTAAGAAATGATTGCCCGGTTTCACCAATAAACATATATTGAAAAAATTCAGAGTACTCATATCTGAAGTAGAAGGCATATCTTGAATTCGTTTACTCATTTCATATCAAATTCAATACTGCTAAAAATTCCATTCTCAAGGGTTTTTTTAATAGAAAAAATCATGTCAACTTCTTTGCGTCCTTACTCTTAAATGGTACGACCCGAGTATGCAAATTTTTTGCCTGTTGAAATATAGGCAAGATGTACCAGCCGTAATATGCAAATGAGGTGCCTCGTCTGCAATACGCAAATGAGGTGTACCGTGTGTAATATGCGAATGAGTGCTCGGATTCATAGATGATCTATAGAATTTCAGGCGTTCCTGATGGAGTATAGGCAAATTTTATGCCTATGAGTTTCAGAACCCTACTATTGGACTCTAGTCAAAACACTTTGAACAGGCCTAGAATTTTCCGGCCAGAGAAATTTTGGTTTTTTCCTTGAAGAACGAGAGCCAATAATTTTCGTGGAAGGCAAAGACAAAAGGAAACTACTTTTATTAGTCATTTATTTATTTATTTACATATTTTCTTAATTCTTTAATAATATTTTATTAGTCATCTTCAGCTAATTTTTTTTCCTTATATGTAGATTTTAAGAATTGTTGAACTTTTGGAGTTTCAAGGCAGCTCCCCTTTCCCAAATGGCGTGCCGGTTTCCTGGTTGTTTTGTTTTGTTAAAGTAACAAATAACTTGGTTATTATCTGTCCCGAGGGGCTGCCAGCTTTTGATATTGTGTACATCAAGTGGTGCGTGCCACTGGTGGTTGAAGTGTATTACGCGTGGCGCGAGATGGTCTTTTGTGTAGAACGACGTGTCGCGGCGTGGTGGAGTGCTACCCTTGGTGCTCTGAGATGTACAAAGGTGGAGGAAAGTAGGTAGTTCCTTGATCTGCCAAAAATATTATTGCACATACTATAAATTGAAGTGAATGCAACAAATTACTGTGAAAAAAGTTTATAAGGATGTTTATGCTTAGTAGATACCAACTACAGGAAGTTAATTATAATCTTACAAACAATGATAAGCAAACTATACGTTTTTACTGGACTTTCAAGTTTAATAAAAGCCAACCTAAAAATCTAATAGAAGTGCATGACATTGTCCTGCCAAAATGGTAGCAATAAAATCGCATTTAACTACATTTAAGGTTAAAAGATTCTTAAAATTGTGACATTTAGACACGTCAAGGTAAATCTCGAAAACTACAAAGCCTAATAAAGTCGGAATATCACCTACGCGATTAAAAACTAAAAGTCCAAAACAAAAAATGGAAATTTTTGCTTCAAGTTCTTAAAAAACGTAACCCACCATTAATGATACAAAATTTCAAACCAAAGAGCACTTGAGTGTACATAAAAACATTATATTATTACTAGCGAAGACCACAAGCAAAGTATGATCTTTCCAATCACTAACCTTTTTTCAGTTCTTTTTACCTTTAATATAATATAATACTAATTCAGGTCTATTTAGTTGATATTCACATAGAGGAAAGTATAGAATACAGACGATAGCCTTAAAAGTGACATTTTTATACCATAGCTTCTTTTTCAATTTGTACCTTCTTTTTTCAATTTGTATATTCAACTAACACTGCCTATTAGCAACTAAAACTGCAAATGAGCCCTATTTTGAATCTTTTAGATTGATTCCAACAATTTTTTCGTAGCACTAGCATGCATTATGCATCCATGCTCGACATTAAGTCTAATTCAAGACTTGTAAAATTGGATTATCCAGCAGTTCGGTAGAAGATTTCTGCAGCAAATAGTAATACCACACTTTCTTGCGCATGATGTCTTTACTCGATCAAGGTGGGTGTTCCAAGACAGATATGTGGAGAACTGGAATACAAGGAGATGAAGCAACGAGCTTCATCTCCTTGTATTCCACTTCTCCACATATCAAACAGTTCGGGGTAACGAACTATAGTAAGGAGCGATCCAACTCAATAGTAACCAAAACTCTAAAAAATGGAATTTTGATACCAATAGCTACATCAAAAGAATCGCATTTTAATGCTGATTTCAAATACATAAGTTTCATCAAGTTTAGTCTTACCCATCAAAAGTTACGAGCCTGAGAAAATTTACCTTATTTTAGAAAATAGGGGGAAACACCCCCTAAAGTCAAAGAATCTTAACGAAAATCACATCATTAGATTCAGCGTATTAAAGAACCCTACTGTAGAAGTTTCAAGCTCCTATCTACAAAAATGTGGAATTTTGTATTTTTTTCCAGAAGACAGATCACGGATGCGTGTTTATTTGTTTGTTGGGGATTTTTTGGTTGGGGGAGGGGTTGAGAAAAGGGGTATGTTCGGGGAACTTTCCATCGAGGAATTTGTCATGAGGAATAAAATTTCCATGAAGGGAGCGTAGGATTTTCTAGCATTATTTTAGAAAAAAGATTGAAAAATATTTATGAAAAAGTTTTTTCAACTGGAAGTAAGGAGCAGCATTAGTAACTTAAAACGAACAGAAATTATTATGCATATGAGGGGCTCAGCTCCTCCTAATACCTCGCTCTTTACGCTAAAGTGTTTTTAGCAATTTCAACTATTTATTCTACAGCTTTTGTGATTCAGGGGTCATTCTTAATGAATTGGGACAAAATTTAAGCTTTAGTGTAAAGAGCGAGGTACTGACGAGGGGGTGAACCCCCTCATATATGTAATAAAAACATGAGAATACAAAAGTACGTTACGTAAGCTAATTTATAAGCTATGTATATCTTTTACTAATAAAAACATTCGTAAAAAATAAAAAGTTCTAGTAGCCTTTTTAAGTAACCAAAAAATCGGAGGGCAACTAGGCTTCCTTCCCCGCTCTTTTTGTTCTCAAAATCATTCGATCAAAACTATGAGAAAGCCATTTAACCAAAAAAAAAATAATTTCGTTTTAATTATTCCTCTGCGGAGAGCCAAAATCAAAACGAGTCAAACTTTAGCGTAAAGAGCGGGGCGTTGATGAGGAAGTAGCCCCTTTCATGTACGAACTAATTTTTGTTCGTTTAAGTTTTAATGTCGCTCCTTACTTTCAGTTAAAAAAAAAACTGTTTTTTTTTATTTAATCTGTCTTGGAACACCCACCTTGATGGAGTATCAAGAACTTTCTTCATAGGTTCGTTCAAAAAAGTTAAGTTGGGGTGTAAGCGTAGTATGTTTGACCAGGAGATCATCAGCTCTTTTGTTTTCGATGCATTGAACCTTACCATTCAGGCATCAGACCACTTTTTAAGTTCCAAAAGATCTGTCTGTAGTGTCAGGTAGGCTTTGATTGAGTCATCATGCTTCAGGATGACTGAATGTGTTGTGGTGTTATTGCCAAGGGAATGCAAAGGGCTTGCAAGATTATCTCCCATGTTTTTATATAGAGAATGAAAAGTGTAGGTCCAAATAAACTACCCTGGGGTACGCCTGCTGTCCATGGATTTTCGAGGCAGGCGAAACTGTCACCTGCAGAGACAGTTTCAGAAAGCTTTGAATCACCTTTAATAGATGTCCTCTGACACCATAAACGTAAGGTTTCTTCAGTAGGCTGCGATGCCATACTCTGTCGAAAGTAATAGAAATGTCAAATTGAAATATCTGGATGTCCTATACATTTATAGATTTTCGATCCACTCTTGGTGGTGGGCCATTAAGCATTCAATCGTTGAACACTTCAGGCAGAACCCATATTGGTGGTTGCTTGAAAGTTTGTCTGACTCAAGGTACAGATACATTGGAAAAGCTTACGAAAAGTTTTAAATCATTCAATTTAAAACTTTTCGTAAGCTTTTCCAATGCAGGAGGGGAGGCTGATTGGCCGATAAGAGCCCAAGCTCATTAGATTCTGGTTTAGGTATACGAATGACAAAGGTAGATTTTCATATGCGTTGAAAGGTTCCAGAGGAAATACACTGCCCGAAGAGTGATGAAAATGTTCAGCCTGGATGTCCTGATGTCCTGATGACCACACTGGATGTCCTGAGGAAAATATTAGCTATATTGTCAGGATCCATGAATTTTGTCATACCAAGAATCTGTAAAATATAAAGAACCCTAGGAGTAGAATGATTTAAACGATCAATCAAGACGATCAAAACATTAGTTCAATCAGAGAAATTGGGAACTTCTTTACCATCGTCTCTCAGATTTGAAAAATTGGCAACCACCTTTGCAAGAGCTTCGGTCTATGCCTGCGCGCCTTGGAAAATAGTCCTGTCGCTATTTTTATGGAAGGAATTGAAGTTCCTTTTAATGACGGTAAGGCCTTTTTCGCAACTCTTCATCAGCTTTAAGCAGAAGGACTTTGGAGCTTGGGGCCAAAATCCTTTTTGTGGTGGACACGTGACTGGCAAATTATGCCAACTGTGTATTTACGAGCTTTTATGAAATCAAGTCTGTTCTTTTCGCTCTTTAAGAAAAACAATCGCTTGTACGCCTTTTGTTTTGCTCGAATATTTTTTTTGTATTAGACCTTGAACCAAGGTCTTCCGTTGTTAAATGCCAGGATTCGCTTTGATGGGATTTAACTTGCAATACAGGTGACTATAATCTGCTCGTACCCTTCCGCAGCTTCCTCGGGCCCTTCAAGGAGGAAGGCTCTCCATTGCTGAAAAGCAAGTGCGTTCCTTGAGCAATTCCAATATCTTTTTTGTATTACCAGATCTGTCATTTGTGCTTTATAGTGGGAGGGAAGAGGAGGTAGGAAGATTTCCACATCCAACGACAGCAACGTGGTCACTTGTGAAGGCATGAAGCGGGTTACCTTAAGTGAATCTGAGTGATTTGTAATAAATAGATCAAGGGAACATAATCTATTTGGGCCATGTTAGGTATTGAATTCAACCAGTTGTTCAAGCCCATACGAAAGAGAAAGATCATACAAGTCTGACCCTTCCTTATCAGTGTTTTTGCTACGGAGCCATATGCTAAGATAGACGTTGAAATTTCCATGGAGAATGATGGCAGACTTGGGGTATTTGTTGTTAACGCAGTCAAGGATAGTTTCAAGGTAACTACTGATTTGACAGGATGGTGGGTTTTATATAGCCTAAATGATCAAAGCCTTATTTGGGAGGGTTACCATAATCCACAGAGCCTCTTCACTTGCTGGTTTTGGGAGATTCAGACATGAGTATGGTATATGTTATATAAACATGAGTATGATATATAAGCATAAACACCTCTTCCTTCATACTTTGCACAGTCAGGGCGTGCTTGGTCTCATCTAAAAAGAGTGTAACACTGTATGGCCACCTTACTGCTCAGCATCTCATACTTAACATATGAACTAGTCAAATTTAGCTCTGATACCTTGTACGTTACAGTGGACTACCGTATATAACTTTGAATGGATTGTCTGTTGGAGCGCAAAAGGTTGTCGGCGAGAGGTCAGTTTAGTCCAAGGCTTATTTTGATGAATTGTAACCAGGTAAAAGACAACTTGTCAGATGTTTAGCCCCAACAAAGGCAAAGAGATCTTTAGCCCGGTCCATTCCATGTGTAGGGAACGGAGCCAAAACACCTTTTACCCATCCTCAGCATTAGGGGTTTGGCCTGACATAAATTGAACATATGAAGTGTTTAGAGTCGAATATTTGCAAAACATTGTTCAGATTGTGGACGAAAATTACTATAAGCAGGTGCACCACGAAGAAGTTATCCAAACACCACCACAAAATCGGGTTGTCAAAGAGTATTGCAAATCATAAACATTGTTTGGTTGACGAAAGAGAGGTGGTTCTATCCTCCAAAAGAAGCATGTGCTTGTGACCTGGTTACAGCAATGAATCCCATACAAAACAAACACAAACACAACTACATATAATGAAGCGTTCACTGACGTGAAAAAGTATCCCCAGTGTATCTGTTTATCAGTGATTTGACACGGTGAACTCACAGCCTAATATAAAGTAGGTATAAGAAGTTTACTCACTCATGGCTTCTAGTCTTTGTGTTCAAGGTGGATATTGCAATTTAATTTGTGTTTAGTTCAAATTTAATGCGACTGTAAACTGAGAATAGTTTATTAACAATTTAAGATGCATTATAATTGATTATTAAAATATATATAATTTTAATGAGTAATGAGGAAAGTATGAAAAACATGAGTGTCGATGCCTCGATACTCATTCATTCTTATTATATTGGTCTTTTTCAGTAGTGATGCCTCCATAGTTTTAATGGGGGCCCAGCCCCTTTGAATCCCAATCTGGACACCTTTTTTTAGAAACTTCTTCACGACGCAGGTGTGCTTTACTTCGTGGGGAATGTTTTCTTCGAGACGCAGGTGCGTTTTACGTCACGAGGAATGTTTTCTTCGAGATGCGGGTACTTGTTACGTAATAGGACTTGTAAGAGTCCGTTAGTCAAGCCGGGGATTTTCAATAAGACATTTTTCTTTAAGACATTTTTTAAGACGTTTCAAGACATTTAAGGAAATTTTCTAAGACATTTTTTCTTCAAGACATTTCAAGACGTTTATGAGACACTTTTTTAAAAAGGTTTTTCACCATGAATTTTTTAGTTCTTGCGTAATAGGAAGCGTTTGCCAATGTTAAGACTGAAGTATTCTAACGTTACTTGTTTTTTTCAGAGCCCGTGGGTAATCTCCGCCTGTCAATGAGAAATGCACCCGTGGGATGTTACATAATACATAAAGAGATTTTATTTTCTTTCGCGGTGCTTATTTTCAAGGTTTTTTTTCGAGATTCCATTTTCTTTCAGGACATTCCTCTCAGGGAATCTTTATATTACGAAGATTTTATGTCCACATTAGCATTTGAAAGGGATAGGACTACCACGGAATGGAGCGCTAACCCGTTGGATTATAAAAGTCTTTCTAACATTTTGATTCGGGTAATACATTCTAGGTGATAAACTATAGAACGCAAATGTATCCTTTGTTCACGCATAATAGAATGATTAAATGAATTGCGTGTTCCCATGTGGCTGTAATAATTCAAATTCAGGGGAAATTGATTATTAGAAATTACTTATATTTGGTATGCATATGCATTTTAAGTACAGCTCTAGAGAGTGTTATCAGATAATATTTGGGCTTTTTCATAACATGTTTGGTAGTAATAGACTATTTTACTCTATTGAAACTTGAATGTTCTATCAGAGATCAGATAAGAGCGAGAGTGTGATTATGGGTAGAATATCGGATACCTTCATATATGATCAAAAATTTTTCTTTTTCTTTTCACTACACAAAATTTTCCATTTATATTAAGGGCACTCTAGAATAAGCATACCTATGTACATAGAGTACAAAGTGCTTAAATTGCGTAAACGATTAAATATCAAAGTTTTATCCTGAAACAAGAAATCTAAAACATAAAAATTTTTTACATGCAAATTTCATTATGAAAGCATTATTAAAATATTATTAAACATTATCAAAATTATTCTTAAACCTTATTAAAACATAAAAGTATTATTAAAACACAGAAAACACAGCACTTAAAACTCAACAACAGAAAAAATAGAATGTGAAAAAACTTATAAAGGATAAAATATAAGCAAACGGAACCATGAATTAAAAAAAGGTGCAACCCTATCAACCAATTCCGACGGAGGGAATAGCATTCATTCCCAATGGGGGGTTTCTAGCGAGTAATTCCAAGGGGGCCCTAGCATTCAATCCCATCAGGGGGTCTAACATCCGATTGCACTGTGGGGCTAGAAACCAATTCCAATGGGACCTTAACGAGCGATTCCAGCAGGGGCTCCTAACATCAAATCTCACCGAGAACCTAGAAACCAATTCTAATTGGACCCTAGCCAAGAATTCTAATGGGAGCCCTTGTAGCTAACTCTGACGGGGCCCTAGAATCCAACGTCACAGCGGGCCCCCTAATAACCATTTCCATCGATGGGGGCCTTAGCAAGTGATTCCAGGGAGAGAGTAGGGGGGTTGTAATTAGAGATAAATTTAAGCCTTATTAAGAGATATATATGAGAGGTCTTAATGAAATTGCAACGTTTCTTTGACTGATGGTTAGATTTCAGCCCCCCCCCACCACGGAAAAATTCTTTCAACACCACCTTCCTTAATTTTAAGCTGTAGATAATGTTAGTTCAAGCAATTCACACTGCCATGGCAATTTGTGGCTGGCAGTCACACAGGCACGTTTGGAGAGAGACAAAAACTACACACAAAAAAACAAAGTCAGACAAAAAAACACACGGAGAGAGACACACAGGCCGGCGGGAGAGAGACGAAAACTACACACATAAAAACACAAAGTCAGACACACAAACTTACAGTCAGACAAATAAAAACACCGACGGACGCTCTGGATTTTTCTTACATGTTAGTAAATTAGGTTAACCTAACCTACACAGGGTAGGTTAACCTAACCTACTACCATGTATGAAAAAGGGGAAGCGTCTGTCTTTGTGTTCGTGTGTGCCTAACTTCGCGATTTTTGTGTTTGTTTTTTGCCTCTCTCCCGTTGTCCCTGTCTGTCTGTCTCTGTGTGTTTGTGTGTCTGACTTTGTGTAGTTTTTGTCTCTATCCCACCGTGCCCGTGTGATTGAGCGTATGTTTGCATGTCTCTGTTTCTGTCTTTGTGTTTTTGTGTGTCTGACTGTGTGTTTATGTTGGCTTTGGATAGAATTACAATAATTTTTTGGTAGAATTTTCGTAGAATTACGAGTAATGTTAATAATTTCTGGTGTTAATTTGTTTATGTCTTCATTTAGGAGAGTAGTCTCATTGGCTTTGGTTAGAATTAAGGTAGAATTTTCGTATAATATTGGTAGAATTATGATTAATATGAATAATTTCTTGTGAAAATTTATTTATGTCATTATTTAAGAGATATAAACAAATTATCACAAGAAATTACTGACATTACTCATAATTCTACCAAAATTTGTTTTGGTTAGAATTACGGTAGAATATTTGTAGAATTACAAGTAATGTCAATAGTTTCTTGTGATAATTTGTGTATATATTCATTTATGAGATTAGTATCATTTGCTTTGGGTGGAATTACGGTGGAATTTTGGTAGAATTTCAGTAGAACTTCGGTAGAATTAAGAGTAATATCACTAACTTCTAGTAATAATGTGTCTATGTCTCCATTTGAGAAATAGTATCACTGGCTTTGGGTAGAATTATGGTATATTTTTGGTAGAATTTCAAGTAGAACTACGAGTAATTTCAATAATTTCTGGTAATAATTTGTTTACGTCTTCATTTAAGAGAATAGTATCATTGGTTTTGGGTAGAATTACGGTAGAATTATGGTACAAATACGATAATATTTATATTTTGTAAATCTTGACTATTAAAAAAACGGGCACAAACCGGACAGACACAATATAGAGTGATTGCAATATGTAAAATAAAGTCTCGATAAAGCCTTTCGTGAAAATCTGCCTCGGTTCGGGACAATTTACGTGTACCCAATTTTAAATTTACTTTTAATATCATTAAGCCCACAAAATCGAAAAGCTGATTAAGATGAACAAATACTAATACCAAGCCACCGAATCGAAGAAACAAGCTTAACGAAAAAAGAATCACAAGCAAGATCACTACTTTGATGTTTAGCATTAAAAACTAAATATTCACACAATATATCATAATTTTGATACATGATATATTGTAATTGACATTATTATTTTGATGTTTGATATAAAATACTAGCTGTTGGGGTGGCGCTTCGCGCCACCCCAACACCTAGTTGGTGGGGCGCTTCGCTTCCCCCCCAAGCCCCCCCGCGCGCGTAAGTCGTTACGCGCTATATTAGTTACGCGCCATTGTAGTTGTGTCCCTGTGTCCCACCTGTGAATATAGATAGATTTATATATGTGTTTCAAATAAGCATCGGCACTGTTTCTGTTTTCTGTTTCTGTTTCTGTTTTTTCTTGCCTGTTTCTGCCTGTTTCTGTTTCTGTTTTTACAAAAAACAGAACAGAAAACAGAAACAGGCTACCTGTTTTTGTTTGACCTGTTTCTGTTTCTGTTCTGTTTTTTTTTCATCTGTTTTTTTCCGTTTCTGTTTTTTTTTTATCTGTTTTCTGTTTTTTTTCTGTTTTTTTTTTTTCAAATGCCGCGCTATCTAGCGGGCATGATACCGAAACGCATGATACCTACCCGTACCTACCGTACCGAAACGCATATCTAGCGGGCATGATACCATGATACAGTTGATTTTTGAATTTAAACAAAAAGGGAATACTTGTGGGAAAAGTCAAAGTCATGGCCAATTGTAAGAAAAAGCTAAGACAGATTGTCCAATTAAGTGGGCAACCCAGTCAAGGTTAATTTTACCCCTTTGATTGCCGTTGTGACTGTCTCCCATTTATGCTACACCTCTCCGTGCATGTATGTCCCTTGACAATGCCGAAATAGAGTCAACCTGTTGGAGGTTCTCCTTGGGGAACACACGCGGGTTGACTACGGGTTGACTACTTGAAAATTATAATAAAGCTCTTCTATTCTTGAGATAACGTTAAAAATACTTTGCATTCTAATCTAATCGCCCCTGTGCAGTTGTTCTTAAAGCTAAAATTCTGACTAACATCAAAATCCTAACATCAATGCAGTTAGATAATTCTTGGAAGAACGACTGGCAGGACTTTATAGAGGGAGAGGGGGGAATAACATAAAAAATAAAATATATTTGATAATTCTTATCACTTATTCACTATTATTCTTATCAGTTCTAATACTTTATTTCTTTTCAGAAAATGGTACGAACGTATCAGCGAAAACGAGACAAACCACCCCCTGATCTAGCAACATTACAAAGAGCAGTCGCTTCAATCGTCAAAGATGGTAGCTCTATCAGAGCAGCTGCGGAGAACTTTGGACTCAAAAAGTCAACAGTTAATGATGCCCTTAGACGATACCGTGCTGAACTGGATGCCCAGCCCGATATTCTGGAAATTGATAAATCTCCGGCTAAGGTCCTGCCATCTGAGAGACGTGAATTTTGGCAAGTTTTTACTAGAGAGCAAGAAAAGCAACTCACCGAATATTTAAAAGCAGCATCGCTGATGAATCATGGGCTGACAGGGCTTTCAACTCGTAAGCTTGCCTATGAGTTTGCAGTAAAGCTTAATGTGAAGATGCCCGTAACGTGGACGGAAAAGGGAAGGGCAGGCCTAGACTGGTTCTCTTCGTTTATGAAGAGAGGAAATGAGCTATCAATCCGGTCTCCAGAAAATACTAGTCAAGCACGTGCTTCCAGGTTTAATGCTCCAGTGGTCAGCAAGTTCTATGACAACCTAGCAGAAGTTTACAGCAGGCATAAGTTTCCACCTAGCAAAATCTGGAACTGTGATGAAACAGGTATCCCTACTGTTTTGGATCCCCCCAAGGTTGTAGCCAGGAAGGGGGCTAAGCAAGTCTCACAAATTGCTTCAGCAGAGCGGGGAGAGAACACGACTATGCTAGCTTTCATCAATGCAGCCGGACGGGTTATCCCTCCTGTTTTTGTCTTCCCTAGAGTTCATGTGAATTGCCGGATGTATAACCTGGGCCCACCTGGAAGTTTAGGTCTGTCTAACAAAAGCGGCTGGATGACGGATGACAATTTCCTCCTCTCTATCAAGCATTTTCAAAGTGAAACAAAATCGACGAAGGAAGATCCTCACTTACTTTTGATGGATAACCACGGCAGCCATATCTCCGTTGAAATTGTTCACTTTTGCAGAGAAAACGGAATTGTTGTGCTGACGTTCCCCCCACACTGTTCACATAAACTGCAACCCCTTGATATCAGTGTTTATGGACCTTTTAAAAACGGGCTACGTAATAGTTTCAACGAATGGCTTATAGCACATCCAGGTGGCAGAATATCGATCCATGAAGTAGCCGAGCTATCCCGACAACCGTTCCTAAATAAGTTCTGCCCCAGCAACATTGTTGCTGGGTTTCAAAGGCCCGGTATTTTCCCATTCAATCGTCATGCTTTTGGCGAATCAGATTTTCTCCCTGCTCTCGTTACTGACGTTCCACTAGCTGCAACTACTAACTCTACTACAGAGGCAGCAGATCACGGTGAAGTTATCCAGGACTCTGAACCTGAAGGTCCCGCTCCCGGTACATCCGGGACAGCTCCTATCACCCCCGAGTCTGTAAGGCCGCACCCAAGGATTGACCCAACAAAAAGAAATCCTTCGAACGGAAGAAAAAGAGGAAAAACCTGCATACTGACAGATACCCCTGAAAAAGAACAGCTGGAAAAAGAAAAGCACAACAGAGAAGCGAAGAAAGCCAAGAAAAAAACGCCACAAAAGAAAATCACTAAAACCAAGAAAATGGTCGGTCGTCGACAGACCAAGGTGGGAAATAAGCGAAAACCATCAGCTTTCATCAGGCTTTCAGTTTCGGAGACCAGTTCATCAGAACCCGAACTGCCAGATGACATTTGTGATGATGAGTCGGACATGTCACTTGATTTGGGAGAGGATGATGTTGTGGCGAGCGACAGACCGGTTTCTCCCATCCAAATCGGAAAGTTCGTTCTCGTCAAGTTTGAATTAGGAAAAAGCAAGTCCTCGTGTGTGTATTACGTTGGGCTAGTCGAGTCCATCGATAACGATGTTGCTGACGTCAAGTTTTTGAGAAAGATTGGCCCGAAGTTCGTATTCCCAGAGATTGAGGACAAAGCAACGGTCGACAAAAAGGATATTGTCCTAGTCTTACCAGATCCTAGTTCCTCAGGTGGGACAGCAAGATCCATTGCTGGACATGTGTTTTCACGTGATTTCTCAGCCTTTAATATAAAGTGATGGTTAAGTACCAGTACTTTTAATTACTTTTCTTACTTTTACACAAATATACGAAGTTTGTTAACACTTGTGCAGTACTTTTCTTTGAGAGGTGGGGCATGTCCGATCATGCCCCGGGGGTGTCCAAAAATGCCCCATGGCGGGGCATTTTCGGACAGCATGACCAAACTTGGGAAAATCTCATTTCTGAAAATGTGGTTGTAGATAGGACAATGAGGTTGTTGGTGTGGATTGCCAAATAGTTTACCTTCCAAAAGGAAGTATAAACACAGTGATCGGTCCAGTACGGAAAATGACACAACCGAAAATCTGAAAAACGTCCGGAATAGCCCCGGTCTCCCCTACTGTTGGTATATGTGTAGCGGATGGCTATTACCGCTTGAGCAACGGTCTAACCATTGACGGCTTTAAGGATTCGTGCTTTAAGCGGCAAACATGGGCTCAATGAAATCCCATATAAAAGAGGAATATAGCGTTGGTATTTACTTAGAGCAATGGGTTACCGCTAGAACAGCGGTCCAACAAGCCACGGCTTGAAGGCATCCGTACTTTAAGCGGTGAACCTAGGCACCTTGCTATGTGTGTAGCGGAGGGTTATTACCACTTGAGCAATGGTCTAACCATAGAGCGTTATAGAGCGTTCGTATTTGCCTAGAGCAATGGGTTACCGCTATAGCGACGGTCTAAATAGCCTCTAACTTAAGCGGTGGACATAAGCTAGATGGGATGACTCTGTGTCTGTCTGGTATATATTAGCAAGCAGCGGTCTAAGTAGCCTCGGCTTAAAGCATCCGTGCTTTAAGCGGTGAATATAGTGTTGGTATATGCTTTGAGCAATGGTTTACCGCTAAAGCAACGGTCTAAGAGCAACTAGGGTAAATTGTCAATTATAAATGACATTTAAGCTTGAAAGGAATATAGCGTTGGTATCACCCGATTGGACACATTTTATGACAAATTTCGCCCCCCCCCCTAAAAATACGCTAGTGTGTTGAATTGCACGAAGTTGCTCATCTTTTGTATGTGACTAAAAGGATTTAACAAGAAGATGTTTTCTTTCCTATTAGAAATAGAAGAAGTAAGGAAAAACAGCTGTTAAAACAGCTGTTTTTTATTTTTAAACAGCTGTTTTCTGTTTTTTCGAAAAACAGAACAGATTACAGAAACAGGTCACCTGTTTTTGTTTGACCTGTTTCTGTTTCTGTTCTGTTTTTTTTCTAACTGTTTTTTTCTGTTTCTGTTTTTCTCAAAAACAGAAACAGTGCCGATGCTTAGTTTCAAACTACGTAAAAATTGCGAATATACAACATTTTTGGCTTTCCCACTACTGGGAGCTTTCCGTTTCCAATTGCCAGCAATTGATCTGAAAATGTTTGACCGGAGTCATCGTTTTGCAATCGGACACGCATATTTGTAGTTAATTTTAATATTTTTACGTGTGCCCATAAATTAGAATTTTTCAGGCAAGCATTCATTTCGTCTGCAGGAGTTAAACTACGTAAAAATTGCGAATATACAACATTCTTGACTTTCCCATTGTCTGTGCATATACAAAGCCGTATGTACTAATAATGACGTCATACGCAAACGCTTAGATAGATAGATAGATAGATACAATACAAATTAACTGCGTAAAACTTGCGAATATACAACATTCTTCGCTGTCCAATTGTCACTGCATATAAATAGATTGTCAGGTTTACCGACCCTCGAACATGCAACGTACAATTGTCCATGGGAAAAACAATCAGTATTAAGATCTATACCACATTTTTCTAATGATTGACCTTGAGCTTTGTTAATGGTGATTGCAAATGCTAATCGAATTGGGAATTGCAATCTATTAAATTGAAAAGGCAGATCCGTTGGAATCATGGGAATGCGAGGAATAAGAACAGCCTCACCCTCAAAAGGCCCTGTCAAGATTGTGGCCTCTATTAGGTTTTCCATTGTTTTTTTTACGGCAAGTCGCGTGCCATTGCAAAGCTTTGGTGGGTTGATATTTCTTAAAAGTATTATTGGTACGCCTATTTTTAGTTGTAGCACGTGTGGGGGAAACCCTGAAAGATCTATGGAATTTAAAAATTCAGATGGATAATTAACCGCTTCATTTGGTTCCAAAACTGTGTCGACTGACTTGTAAAGGACTGCCTGGTCTCGAATCTTGGTCAAAACAATATTGTTGATTTCGTGGACGTCTATATTTTTGGGTGCGAGAATCGCTCTTTCACTTAGCCATTTATTATTTTTATAATTTTTTAGAATATTCGGAAATACTTTTTCAATCAATTCATTTTTGGACGTCACTAAATTACAGAAATCAGCAGGTAGTTGTATACGTCCTGAAATTGAGTCTACTGGGAGCTTTACGTTTCCAATTGCCAGCAATTGATCTGAAAATGTTTGACCAGAGTCATCGTTTTGCAATCGGACACGCATATTTGTAGTTAATTTTAATATTTTTACGTGTGCCCATAGATTAGAATTTTTCAGGCAAGCATTCATTTCGTCTGCAGGAGTTGATCTAGGTATTATAGGTAATGCTTGCCTGAAATCTCCCGCAAGCAATATTAATGTGCTGCCAAAGGGTTTCGACTTCCCTCTCAAATCTTTCAAGCATTGATCCAGAGCCTCGAGCGATTTTTTGTGTGCCATTGTGCACTCATCGCAAATAATAAGTTTGCATTGCTGCAATACTTTACCCATCCCAGATGATTTGGAAATATTGCACGTGGGAGTTTCTGTAGAATGCAAATTCAGAGGCAATTTCAAAGCGGAATGAGCAGTTCTTCCACCAGGCAGCAATGTTGCGGCTATTCCAGACGACGCAATTGCCAACGCTATATCATTTTTTGATCGAATTGATGCCAGAATCAGTTTTATCACAAACGTTTTACCAGTACCTCCTGGCGCATCTAAAAAGAAAATCTCTCCAACGTTGTTATCGACACAATGCATTATCGTATCATAAATGTCTTTTTGTTCCAACATTAACTTGGAAATGTTATTTTGTACATACGACAATAGATCACTCGTACTGTAACTTTGTTCACGATCCAATTCTACACATGTCGAAACAGCAGCGATACGGTTAGGTGAAGGCATTCCCAAATCCTGAAGAGGTTTGTTTGCCATACGTACGCACAAATCCTCTATAATAACTAAAGTGTAGTTATAAATTTCTGATGTAAAATCAAAAGTCATATCTGACGTCTCTAACTGTTTTCGATGGAGTATATCTTCGGACATTTTTGACTTATATTTTTCCCATAACTCTGTAGGAGCTGATGGAGAGCAAGTTGTTAAAATGATGCCAAACAATGCACGAATTTGACTTGGGGTTGACGTTTCGCACGCGTCATTGATGCAGTTATCCCGCTGGAATTTTCGCTGGAAAGAAAAATAAAACACCGAAATTGACCCCCTCTCCCATACATTTAAAAACCTCATTCTAATTACTGCCATGACAAAAAAAAGCCGTCGCACCATCGAGCCACCTAGAGCTGAAACACTGTTACTCAGCGTCATCTTAAGCTTTAAGCTTAAAGCTTTCATCTTTAAGCTTTGACAGTTTCTAGGATTTCAAAAAGATTTGGTATTTTTTATCGGTTACTCCAATGTGTCACTAATGTCTATATCAGTAGACGCAGTTACGTCATGTTTGGTTATTCTTAATAGTGTTGAACAATTTGTAGAGTTTAATGAACGAAAGTATTGAGAAAGCAGGTGTATATGTTTTAAAACAAAGCGTGGGTCTTAAGACAGTTTTCTAGAAGTTTGCTAGAAATCTAGATTTTTATTCTTATTTTGCTTAGCATATTTGTAAACTAGAATATCGATGCGCTTCTTTTATCCAAACCAAAGGGGGAGGGGGGATTTTTCTCCTATTGACCCTACTCTTCTGGATTTTCTTTTCAGGAACAAGGTTGGGTAAACATTTGGAATTTTTAAAATGCAAAATTAGAAATGTAAAAATTATTCATCCAATAAAAACTAAATTTTCATCCAATAACATAAACTTTTCATCCAATAAAAGAGAATGTTCATTTTATTACAGGCCAAGCCATAACTGTCTGTTTTAACTTAACAATTTCACACTAATAAATTCGCAAAAAAAAAATTGGGTGGATCGTGCCTTTGCAAGCCTAGAAATCTAAAAAAGTCTACCTGTACCTTTAGAGCCTTAATATTTGATTTCAATTAGGAATAGCTGGTACAAGGGCCGCTACCCTCTTAAGATTTCCCCAAGACCTTGGAATTTCGATCATGAGCTTGGAATTTCGGGAAAAGCATACAAATTAAGTACCATTCTCAAAAAGTATATTAAGCACACATGATGATGTTATATCATTTTTTTTTTCAAATTTTGAAATTTTTCACAAGTGAATCATGGGGTACACCTGAACTTTGAGTGGCAACCATAGTTGCAACCATAATTAGTAGTTTATTATTCCAGCAAAAACTGCATTATCATGAAGAAGTTTTATGGTTATCGTTCGAAAATAGAAATCATTTGGGTTTTGACCAGGAATGAAAAAAACATTTATGGTATCACCACCCAGTGCGATAGTCATGTGAGTATTTTATTATTCAAGTCCATAAACTTTGAACTGGACCCATAGACAATAAAAGCGATACAAATTTTAGCGAAACAATAAAGTTTACGGCAATTTTACTGCAATAGGCGAATTAAACTAAAAAACAACCGAAGAAACTTTATTCTTTCCATTTATGTCTTTGAAATCGATTATAGTTGCCCAAGAGTAGGCCGTTTTTAGAGTTGAACGCCAACAGTAATCAATTTTGAAATTTAACAGGTATCAAGGTCTAATTTAGTTTGTTGCGTTAAAAAAAAGGTTGAATATACGCGGTGATCAACGTAGGGATTGCTCACGGCGATCAGACAGAGAGGAAGGGAAAAGAATAGGGGGAAGGAGAGAAAAAAAGAGAGAAATTGACATAGACAGGATAAATATTCCAACTGCTTGATGATTGAGTCATAAATGAAATAATGAAGCACTTTGCCATAGAAACTAAATACTCAAATATATAAAACTATGCAACTGTGAGAAAGACAATAAGACGTAGAGTATCGGCTGGATCAGCGATTTCCTGAACATAGTATTCTGTGGGAGTAGTCTCTAAAAACCATTACATAATATGAATTATATCAGGACATGATATTGTTTCACAGTGGCCATGGTGCCACAATAGCTCTTGTGTGTAACCCTAGCCAAGCATAAGGCACGCTGGACTTGTAAACCTTTGTCCTATGAGACAGTCGTGGTGTAGCAAACCCTAAGGCTTGGGCTGGGGATTATTGGTGCGAATCTGCGAGCTCAACCACCGTGAACCTGGGAAGCTTACGGTTAAACAATTTTTCACGAGACATCTGAATTCAGTTGCCAGGTGAGGCGGGAAACGCCTGTTCTTAATGCAAGCAAGGCTTTCCCTCTTCTAAAAATATACTTTTTGACATTAAATGCCACAGTTATCTCTGGTTTGTCAAATCCAGCGCTGTAGCGCTTCCTAAGTAAATAACCATAAGCTTCACTGTACAATTTTTTCCGGCCACTTCTTATAGAGAGAAACTTCGAAGAGGGCTCAATGGACTGGAAATTGAAAGCTATAGTGTCTCTTTTAGCATTCAAACGTGATCAGAAAACTACCATTCCCCATTTCAGGCCTTGATTCTCTACTCAGCTCCCTTATCCCTTTAAAACAAATCCGATCAATATTTGAGATACATGTTTTGTTCAAAATATGTAACCGGGAATGGCACTAACTCCAAAGCCCCTGGGACAAGGATAGTTCAATAATGCAAATTGCGAGGTGGTTAAATATAGATTTCTAATGGATAAGTTGGGCTTGTTTTGTGTTGGATGTGTGATTGAATCTAAAGTTTCAGGGATCATTCCCTAGGTCAAAAGCATAAAAAATTTCGTTCCTGGAGGGTACGTAGGGGCTATTTTTTTAAAGAGGAATCAAATGCGCAAAATAAATTTTTTAGAGCAAAGTACCCCCCCCCCAATAAAATTAAAAAAATATTTGAAGAAGGGCTTAAAGCATTTTTTTTTTCCTGAACGGCTTAACATGTCTCCTAATTGCTTGGGCAAAAAAGCAGATGGAAAATTGAAAAAAAAATTTCTTCCTAAAAAGGACCCGAAAAAGGGCCAGAAAAGGTTTTAGTCATAGAAACTTGGAAGTGATCTCAAGTAGTTTGTGGCAACAGACGGTAAGTAAGGAGCGATTCGGCTCAATAGTAGACGTAACTCTAAAAAGTTGAATTTTGATAACAACAAATACATTAACAGAATTAGATTTTTACGCTGATTCAATATTTTTATTAAGTGTTAAAGTCCATATTTTATTAATTTTGATGTTAGCAGAATTAGCCTAACATTTTCTCAGGCTCTTAACTTGCGTTGGGTAACAATACGTTACCCATCAAAAGTTAGAAGCCTGAGAAAATTTGTCCAAATTAAAATAGGGGGAAATATCCCCAACAGATTAAGTGACCTTAATTCAAATCCAACCATCGGTTTCAGCATATCAAATAACCTTATTGTAGAGGCTACAAGCTGGTATGTGCAAAATGTGGAATCATGGATATATTTTTTTTAGGACCACTAGCCCTCCTCCCGCACTCCCTTTTGCTCTGATCAAAATTTTGAAAAATCCATTTGATTGGGCATAGTTGACAGGTTCAACAGCTATGCTTTCAGTTATGACATCACCCCTTAGTCCCTGGGGATGGGCTGTAAGTTACACAATTTACCCATTGCTCACACAGAGAATTTGTTATCAGGAAATAAAAAAAATTGGGGGATATTTTCGACGGGGAATTTTCCACGAGGAGAATTTTTCGTCTGGAGGAAATTGCCCCGAAAGAATTTTTCAGGTGAAATTCTACACGGCAGGGGGGAATTTCTTGGCATACAATCAAAAACGGTCATAAATTTAGAAAAAAACGAGTTTTCTTCAACTGAAAGCAAGGAGCGACATTATAACTTAAATTGAACAGGATTATTCCGTATATGAGGGGGGCTGTCCCTTCCTAAGCCTTCGCTCTTTATGTTAAAGTTTGTCTTTTGTCACAACTCATTAAGAAAGAATGCTCAAAAAAAGGTATGTTGTTTTTGAATCAGAGGTATTTTAAAAGAGCCTTAAGGCCTTAACGTACAGAGCGAGGATTGAGGAAGGTCAGAGACTGTCTCCTATACGGAACAATTAAAACATAGATGACCAAAAATAAAGCTGTACAATAATTCAAAATTAAAGCAAACAAAAGTTACCATGAATAAAACAGCAAGAGCCAAGAGCTCATATGGCACTTGTGACGAGGTCGGAAGAGCCAAGAGACAAGAACTTATTCTCACCAAGTTTCATTACGATCTCTCCATTCTAAGCGTTTTCCAAGATTTCCGGTTTCCTCCTCCAACTCCCCCCCCCCATGTCATCAGATCCAGTTCCGATCTAAAATAAGACCTCTGAGACACGAGGTCCTTCTAAATATCAAGTTTCATTAGGATCCGATAACCCGTTCGTAAGTTAAAAATACCTCATTTTTCAATTTTTCCGAATTAACCGTCCTCCCAGATGGTCAAACCTGCTAATAGACTATTTCTAATTTAATCTGATTGGGTCCCTGATGCGCCTACCAACTTTCAGCGATCGGTAAATAGATCACGTATCTAGTTTCGGATGTTCTTCATATAAAAATTGGGGTGGTCCGGGATTCGAGCCTGAAACCTCTCGCGCCCTAAGCGAGAATCATACCCCTAGACCACAAGCCATACTTAAGAAGAACAATCATCCGTTTTTTCAGCAAATAAAATTCTTCTCAACTATCTTTTTCGCTCTCCCCACACCCAGAAGGTCAAATCAGGGAAGAGACTATTTCTAATTTAATTTAGTCTGGTCCCTGATACGCCTGCCAACTTTCATCGTCCTAGCTTATCTGGAAGTGCCTAAACTAACAAATCCTAACCCAACTCCCCAAAAAGAGCGGATCTGGTCTGACTATGTCAATAACGTATTTAGGACATGTGCATATTCTTCCCACCAAGTTTCCTCCCGATCTCTCTACTCTAGGCATTTTTCAAGATTTCCGGATCCCCCCAACTCCCTCCAATGACACAGGATCCAGTTAGGATTTAGAATAAATAGGTCTGAGTTAAGAGGTACCAAAAAATATCAAATTTCATTAAGATCTGATCACTAATTCATAAGTTAAAAATACCTCATTTTTTCTAATTCTTCCGAATTACCCCCTCCCCAACTCCCACAAAGAGAGCAGATCTGTTCCAGAGCTTTTAATCACGTATCTAGAACTTGTGCTTATTTTCCCCACCAAGTTTCATCCTGATCTCTCCACTCTAAGCATTTTCCAAGAATTCAGGTTTCCTCTCCAACTCCCCCCAATATCACAAGATTTGGTCGGGATCTAAAATAAGAGCTCTGAGACTCGACATTATTTTAAATATCAAATTTCATTAAGATACGACTACCCGTTCGTACGTTAAAAATACCTCATAATTTTTGCGAATTAACCGTACCCCTACTCCTCCCAGATGATCAAATCGGAGATACAACTATTTCCAATTTAATTTTGTCTGGTCTCTGATACGCCTGCCAAATTTCATCGTCCTAGCTTATCTGGAAGTGCCAAAACTAGCAAAACCGGGACCTACAGACCAAGAGACCGACCGCTATATTTAACTTGGTAAATACCAAGTGCCATAAAAACTAAACAGAATTTAAAACGGATAGTCATGTAAATCCCCGCTACGACCATACTGGCTATATCTGACAAACGACAAACGATTGAAAGACTTAAAGAACATTCCTTTTTCATAAGAAAAAATAGTCACCATAAAACATATCAAGCCAGTAGACGTGATGCATTAATCACCAAGTAAGAATTTCAAGCCAGTAGTGATGCCTCAACAATTTTAAAAGCATAGATATTGAGTGGATTATTGGATCTACTAACCCTTCAAGACACTATTACGTGCACCTGGGTCTTACTCAATACTATAGTATATTTGTTTGTTATGTAATAGTATAGTAAACCTGATTTTTATGGTATAGTATACCTGTATGTCATATAATGCTATAGTACACCTATTTTTTTAAGTAATAGGGAATGTTAACTTATGTTGAGAATGACGTAATATTGCGTGATTCGGTAGAGTTATTGAGAATGATGTAATCTCGCATGAAATGTTTCTTAAGGGCCCGTGTGGAACCATCATTCTTAAAAGAGGGTGGCACACAAGTGGGTGCTAGGTAATGGCGGTGCATATGTTAGTGTTTCGTAATGTCCACGCACACGTGACTGTTACGTAATGACGGCAAACATATGGGATGTTAAATAATACTTTAGGAGATTTTTTTCTTCAAAATTTTTGTTGACTTTAGGAATCGAGTGTAAGACCAGAGATTACCCAAATGGAACTGTGCCTTTGGACAGTTGGATCAAGAAGCAATTGATTATATTATGATCCGGAAAAGAGATTCTACATGACAAGCTTTTGATTGTATGTTTCCCATCCTTTCCACTGAAGAGTGCGCAACTATCCAACATTGTTACTGACTATTGCACTATTTGACGCACCTGCTTCCTACATCGTATTAATGTTATAGCGTGACCTAGACAATGCTTTGTTTTGATTCTCAAATGGCTTTATAAGATACAGACTTTTTATCATACCTAAAAACTTCACAAATACTATTGAACCACAATATTCCTAGGGCACTGAAATTTATATTATACAGACAGAAAAATTTATTTTCAACTAGAAAGTCGTTCAATTGAGGATTGTCAGCATAAATGATGAGAAATTCGCCATAAGTATATCAAAAACATCTAAAATGTAATACTGTACGAAAACCATTACTTTTAACCAGTAAATCGGGACCATTTTAGAGGAGGGGGCGACTTAATAGTGGGAAATTCAAGGGTGCAGAAGAAATGTGGATTAATTCAATTTTTTGATAATTTTTTGTTGGTATTACTTTCTGGCAATCCCCGAGCTGTGACACTCAATGGCTGACAAATGGCCCCCTCTGACATGCATTATCACGCCTACAGCATCCTTAACACCTCACACCTTAACTTTGATCTTTTAAAGCGAAGTTATTTATTTGCGATAGCTTATTGAGTTTTAGAATTCAGTCGCCACCCCAGGAAGAATTCTTTTAACACCCCCATTCTTAAATTTAAGCTATTTTATGGAACTTGTATTTGCGATAGCTTTTTGGGTGTTAGATTTCAGTCCCCCTCCCCACAGCACAAAAAGATAGACTCAGAGAAAGGCAAACACATAGCCACACATACAGACATGGTGAGAGAGAGACAAAAACACACAGAGTCAGACACACAAATACAAACACAGAGACAGGTGAGCACACAGTCAGATATACAGGCATGGTGAGAGAGGGAGACAAAACACACAAATACATAGAGTCAAAGATACAACCGCACAAAGAAAGACACAGAGACAGGCAAACACAGAGTCAGACACACAGGCACGGTGAGAGAGAGGCAAAAACACATATCACACAGCGTCAGACACAAACACACAAAGACAGACACAGAGACAGGCAAACCCACAGTCAGACACACAGGCATAGTGAAAGAGAAACACAAACACAGAGAGTCAAACAATCAAACACAGACACAGAGACAGGCAGACATAGAATTAGGCACACAGGCATGGTGAAAGAGGGACAAATACATGCACAAACACAAAGAGTCAGACAAACAAGCATAGAGAGAAAGAGAGAGAGAAAAGATATACAAATACACAGAGTCAGACACAAAAACAAACAAAGATAGACTAACAGACGTTCAGACACACAGAAACGGTGAGGGAGAGAAAAACACACAAAAAAACAGAGAGTAAGAAATTCCAAAAAATAAAGAAATACAAAGAGACTGGCAAACAGGCACTCAGAAACACAGGTGCGGCAAGAGAGAGAGACAAAAAACACACAAACACACAGATTCTGACACACAAACAGATAAAGGCAGACACTAGATAGGCAAACAATGGCAGAGACATACAGGGACAGAGAGAAAAAGGTAAAAACAGATACAAACACAGAGAGTCAAACACGCAAACGCCCAAAGACACGCACAGAGACAAGCAAACAGACAATCAGACATACAAGCAGAAAGAGAGAGATAGAGAAAGAGAAAGAGAGAGAGAGAGAGAGAGAGAGAGAGAGAGAGAGAGAGAGAGAAATAAATACAAACATACTGAATAAGACAAAAAAACACATAAAGACAAACTTAGAAACAGGCAAAAATATACTCAGACACGGTGAGGGAAAAATTAAACTCAAACAAACGCACACACTCAGAAACACGAACAAACAACGACAAGCAAACAGACAAGAAAACTGACACTCAGACGCACAAGCACACAGAGGCGGAGACTAAAAACACATACAAACACACAGAGTAAGACCGAGAAGCAAACAAAGACACACAGAGCTAAAAATAAAAAGACACTCAGACAAACAAGCAAGGAGAGAGAGAGAAACAAAAACATATACAAACACACAGAGTAAAACATAAATACGAACAAAGACAGAAACAGAGACATGCAAGCGGAGGCACACAGACGAACAGACACTCAGATACAAAGGCAGGGGAGAGAGAGAGAGAGGGAGAGAAAGGAGAGAGAGAGGGAGAGAGAGAGAAAAGAGAGAGATAAACACATATATGCACCAGAGACAGACAGAGAGAGAGAGGAAAACAGACACTCAGACACACAGGTACGGTGTGAGAGAGAGAGAAAAACACAAACGCAAACACACAGTGTCTGACACACAAACACAGACACAGATACAGGCAAACACAGAATCAGCTACACAAGCAGAGTGAAAAGGAGACAAAAAATAACAAAAATACACAGATTCAGACACACAAACACAGACACAGAGACAGGCAAGCACAGAATAAGACACAGACACGGTATAAAAAGAGATAAACACATACAAAACACAAAGAGTCACACAAACAAGCACAGAGAGAGAGAAAGAGAGAAAATAAGTAGAAACCCAGAGAGTCAGACATAGAACTAAACAAAGACAGAGACAAAAAAGAAATGCACACATTCAGACACAAAGACACGATGAGAGAGAGAGAGAGAGACCAAAATTAACAAAAAGACAGAGATTCAGACACACAAACACACAAATTCAGACACAGAGAGAGGCAAACAGACACTCAGACACACAGGCGTTGCGAGATAGAGACAAAACACACACACAAACAAACACAGAGTCTGACACACAGACAGTTTAAGACAGACACTAAGACGGGCAAACAGCCACAGAGACACACAAGCACAGAGAAAGAAATCAAAAAACACATACAAACACGCTGATTCAGAACACAAACGTACAAAGACAGACACAGAGACAGGAAAATAGGCACTCTGACACACAAGTGGAGAGAGAGAAAAAGAGAGAGAAAGTCAGACACACAAAAACAGAAAGACAAACACATAAACAGACAGAAGACGCTCATGCACACACGTTCGGTGAGAGAGATATAAACCAAACGCAAACACACAGAGCCACAAAAATAAAACATAAAAAAATGACACAGGGACAGACAAAGCGACGCTCAAAAAACAGGCAAAGAGAGAGAGAGAGAGAAAAAAAACACATACAAACACACGGGGTTAGACACTGACACATAAGGACAGAAACAGACAGTGGCAAACAGACACTCAGACCCACAGACACGTTTAGAGAGAGACAAAAAACACATATAAACACACAGATTTAGGCAAACGAACACACAAAGACAGACACAGAGACAGACAAACAGACGCGCAAACACAGGGGCAAAGAAATGGAGAGAGAGAGAGAGAGAGAGAGAGAGAGAGAGAGAGAGAGAGAGAGAGAGAGAGAGAGAGAGAGAGAGAGAGAGAGAGATAACAAACACATACAAACACACAAAGTCAGACACCAAAACTCACAAAGACACAAACAGAGACAGGCAAAACAGACGCTGAAACGCACTGGCAAAGTGAAAGAGTGGGAGAGAGAGAGAGAGAGAGAGACATAAAACATACAAACGCACAAAGTTAAACACACAAACAAACAAAGACAGACACTTTACCACTAAAAGTAATACATCTACTACAGCTTTGTTACATATAACCAACCTATAACTACCCCAGGTACCTGCAACCAATGTTTAGCACCCAGGATACCTGCAGTCAACCTGTTTTGATAGCTAGAAAAACAATTTGATTCATATGCGTTTTTCATGCAAACTCGCACCATTTTTTAGGAATTCAGCCGTTTTCTCAAATGTCAGTAGGTTAGGTTAACCTAACCTACACATGGTAGGCTACGTTAAGTAAGGTTAGACGGGGCGCCATCATATTGAATTGAATTATTCTTAAGGCACTCATATTTATATAATACAGGTACGAAAGAGTATTTTAGACTAGAAAGTCGTTCAAACTAGGATTGTCAACACATATACTTAGAAATTTACTATAGGTATAACCTAAAAATCGAAAATATAATACTGCACGAAAATCTGTATAACATTGCATGCGTGGCTGTGTGTTCGCCTGTCTCTGTGTGTTTATTTGTCTGACATTGTATGTCTGTTTGCGTTTTTGTCTCACTGTCAACGTGCCTTCGTGTGTCTGACTCTGTGTCTATGGATTTTTTCATATACAGGCACACTGTGCCTGTATGGTTGCCTGTCTCTGTGTCTGTCTCTGTGTGCTTATGAGGCTGACTCTGTATGTTTGTTTGTTTTTTATCTCTCTCTCTCTATCTTTCTCTTTCTCTCTCTCTCTCTCCCTCTCTCTCTCACCGTGCCTGCGTGTCTAACTCTGTTTTTACCAGTGTCTTTGTCTATCTTTGTGTATTTATGTGTCTAAATCTATGCGTTTCTGTTTTTTCTTATATTTCTCTCACTGTTTCTGCGTGTCTGACTGAGTTCTTTTCTGCCTCTGTGTCTTTCTTTATGTGTTTGTATGTCTGACTCTGTGTGTTTGGGTATTTTTTTTCTCTCTTACTTTCTCTCTCACTTTACCTGTGTGTCGGACTGTGTGTTTGCCTGTCCCTGTGTCTGTTTTTGTGTGTCGGACCCTGTGTTTGCCAGTTCTTGTGTCTGTTTTTGTGTGTCTGACTCTTTGTGTTGGTGTGTTTTCTCTCTTTCACCGTGTCTGTGTGACTGACTGTGTTCTTGTCCAGCTCTGTGTCTGTCTTTGTGTGCTTGTTTGTCTGACTCTGTGTGTGTTTTTGTGTTTTCATCCCTCTCACTTTGCCCGTGTGTCTTTTTTGTGTCTCACTCTGTGTCTTTCTTTGTGTATCTGTTTCTTTGATTCTATGTGTTTGTGTGTATTTTTGTCCCTCTCTCACCGTGTATGTGTGTCTGATTGTGGTTTTGCCTGTTTCTGTATGTTTCTTTGTGTGTTTGTGTGCCTGACCCTGTTTGTGTGTGTTTTTTTCTCTCTCTCGGTGCCTGTGTGTCTGACTTTGTGTTTGCATGTCTCTGTTTCTGTCTTTGTGTGTCTGATACTGTGTGTTTGTTTGTGTTTTTGTCTCTCTCTCACCGTGCCTATGTGTATGATAGTGTCTTTTCTTTTCTCTATGTATGTCTTCGTGTGTTTGTCTCTGTGTCTCTGTGTTTTTGTCTTTCTCTCCAGTGTGTCTCCAGTGTCTCTTCCAGTGTGTCTGACGGTGTATTTGCTTGTTTGTCTATAGACGGATATTTTTGCCGGAAAATGCGTGAAAAATGTATATGTGTAATAATGCATGCCATAGGGTGCCGTATACTAGCCATTGAGTATTACAGGCTGGGAATGGCCTTGGACTAACACGTTTTAACAAAGAAATGTTTTGTTCCCACAGTTCAAATAAAAATATTGGTCAATATTAGTTAACAAGCTTATTTTTGTGTGGAAAAATGGAAAATGTATTAGGTATGATAGTGCACACCAGGGGCCATCTACCGGTTAATTTGTGCCATGCTGGAGTCAAGTGCCACAAATCATCAAAAGAAACGTTATTTGGAAGTTTTCTAAGTTTAAACGGATGATTTTAACGTAAACAGATATTTGCCGAAAACACCTGAAAGATATCTTATGCGTCATAATGCACGCCAGAGGGTGCCGTGTGCCACATTGAGTGTCACATGATGGAAATTGTCTGGGATTAACACGTTCAAGAATTGATCGTTTATGGTACAAAATGCCAGTAAAAGCCCCTCAGCGGTGGGTTGTCAAGAAAAAGTGGCTTAGAATCTCCTGTTTTGAAGGTTTAGATTATGAAAATCAATGCCTTTGATATAATGATCCTGTTTGACAAATATTGATCTTTAATGGCACAAACTTGCAGTAAACGCCCCTCTGCATTGGTCTGTCAAGATAGGGTGTTTTAAAACTTCATGTTTTAAAGCTTTAGACTATGAAAAATCGATTTCTCTTATATTTGATCTTGTTAGGGCAAGAATTGGTCTTTTACTGCTCAAAAGGGCAGTAAACACTCCTCCGTGGTGTTCTGTCAAGACAGGGTGGCTTAAAACCTCCTGTTTTGAAGCTTTAGACTATGAAAAAATTCTCTGATATTTTGATCCTGGTTGGCAGAAATTGATCTTTTATGACACACAATAGCAGCAAACGCCCCTCTGTGGTGATCTGAAAACTTAGTTAGTTGAAAACACCGTTAGGGTGGCTGAAAACTTCTAATATTAATGTTATAGACTATGAAATAGACGCTCTCTCTCATATTTTGATCCTGTTTGGGCAAATATTGATCTTTTGTGGCACCAAGTAATCACCCCTTCCGTTTTCTAGGGGAGGGGACTGAATTCTAACACCCAATAAGCTATCGTAAATAGATAACTTCTGTAAAACAGCTTAAAGTTAATTTGGGAGGTGTTAAAAGAATTTTTTCGGGGGAAGGACGACTGAAATCTAATACCCAATAAGCTGTCGTAAATAAAAATCTTTTCTATAACACAGCTTAAAGTTAAGGTGGTAGGTGTTAAAAGAATTTTTGGGGATGGGGACTAAAATCTAACACCCAATAAGCTATCGTAAATAAATAAATTCCATAAAACACCTTAAAATTAAGATAGGAGTTGTTAGCAGTCCTCTAGGCGTGATAGTGCTTGCCAAAGGGTGCTGTTTATGAGCCATTGAGTGTCACAGGCTGGGAATTGCCAAACAACAATACCAATAAAAAAATTAAAAATATGGAATTAAGTCACATATTTTGCGTGCCCTCTTGAATTTACCAATAATAAGTTACCCCCTTCTCTCATAGGATCTAGATTTACTGATTAAACTAATGGTTATCGTGCAGCATACAGATTCCTGTGTACACATACACATTCCTTGATTGAACAACTTTCTAGCGGAAAATACCCTTTTCTACCTGTATAACATGAATTTCAGTACACTAAGAATAACGTGGTTCAATAATCTTTATGAATCTGTTTCTTTTCAATAAAACTTGTATGTACAATAAAAAGTCTGTGTCTTATAAAACCATTTGAGAATCAAAACGAAGCATTGTCTAGGTCATGCTAGAACATTAATAAAATGCAGTAAGCAGGTGCTTCTAATAAAGCAATAGTCAGTAACAATGCTGGATACCTCTGCACTCTCGAGAAGAAAGGATTGGAAACATGCAATCAGTAGCTTATTATGTAGAATATATTTCCCGAATAATATTAACATAAATTGCTTCCATGTCCAGATGTCAAAGGCACAGCTCCATCGGGGAAGTTTCTGGTCTTTTATTCGATTCGTAAGGCGGGCAAGAATTTGAAAAAAATAAAAAGTATTATGTAACGTCCCACGTTTGCACCGTCATTACGTAACAGTCACTTGGCCACCGCTATTACGCAACATCCGCGTGTGTGTCACACACAGTTACAAACAAGGGTTCTCCACGGGCCTGTAGAAACATTTCACGCGATATTACATAATTCTCAATATATCCAATAAGTCAGGCAAAATTACGCTATTTCCAACATAGGTACACATTCCCTATTACGTAAAAAAAAGTGTACTATAGTATTATGGGAAATACTGGTATAATATACCCTGACAATCAGGTTTACTAACCATTACACAAAACCTAATGTACTATAGTTTTGTGTAAGACCCAGGTACGCATAATAACATATTGAGGGGCTAGTAGCTCCAATAATAAACCCCCTATCTGTGCTTTTAAAGTTGAGAAATCACTACTCAAGCCCAAACCAATTTTTGAATCGTCCTTCATTTGTGTTTTTTTTTTCTGTTAAACTTTCCCTTTAGTAATAGCTACTTCAAATGGTTAAATAAAAAAACAAGTTTTTTTGAAATGAAAGTAAGGAGCGACATTAAAACTTAAAACGAACAGAAATTACTCCGTATATGAAAGGGGCTTTTCCTCCTCGACGCCCCGCTCTTTACGCTGATGAACTGATGAACTTACAACTGACAACTTGAAACTTACATACTTGTGCAAAGAGGATCCTAATGAACAAAAAGAATCACGTGCCAAACCCTCCTCCCAGGAGGAAAGAGGCCCCAAAGTAGGGCCAAAAAATTTTCCTGGTTGGCTCAAAACTAATATCTTTAAGTTCTTGATCGAAAGGAACCCAAATGTAAAATAAAGAAGCGAAAAAAAAAAACATAGTTTCTTCCCAAGAAGGGGCCAAAAAAGGGATAGAAATGGGCCAAAATGTTTTGTCTCGCAGGTCACTTCTCATGAAAGGGCGGTTATAAAGGATTGGGATAGGTCTTGATTCAGTTGTAATCTAAATGTTCTAATGTCATTCTTTAGGGCCAAAAGTGGTTTGAAAGAAACCAGCCTGCATCTCCTGCTTTTTTCTGCTACCCGACCCCCCCCCCCTGAGATTCATCTAAAAGAAAAAATGGGCTCAGTCTTATATCTATCGTGGTGAGGATTTTGAGCAAGGAATGATGAGCTTTAATCTTTCTTCTAACCTATTGGAATTCTTCTTATATGCAAGTAAAAGAATGGAGAAGGTATTTCGTGAGGATTTACGGTCCCGGATAAAAACTAAGACAGGAGCCGAAGATTTTGCATGCGATGTGAAAATTGCACAGGATTGAATGAAAATGCGGGAAATTCACCTGTTCGATTACCCGATTCTATGACGAGAATGATCACAATCTTGACAATAAGATATTTCCTACTAGTATTACATACGTAGAAACAAGCACCAAGAGATCATATGGCACTTGTGACGAGGTCGGAAGAGCCAAGAGCCAAGAGCTTCTTCCCACTAAGTTCCATTACGATCTCTCTACTCTAAGCATTTTCTAAAATTTTCAGTTTCCCCCTCTAACTCCTCCCAGTGTCACCGGATCTGGTCGGGATTTGAAATAAGAGCTCTGAGACACGAGATCCTTCTAAATACCAAATTTCATTAAGATCCGACAACCTTTTCGTAAGTTAAAAATTTCTCATTTTTTTAACTTTTCCGAATTAACCGTCCCTCCACTCCCCCCAGATGGTCAAATCGGGGAAGCGACTATTTCTAACTTAATCTGGTCGGGTCCCTGATACGCCTGCCAATTTTAAGCGATCGCTAAATTGATCACGTATCTAGTTTCGGATCTTCTTCATGTAAAAATTTGGGTTTTCCGAGATTAGCACCTGAGACCTCTCGTACCCTAAGCGAGAATCATATTCAAAGACCACAAGCCATACTTAAGAAGAACAATTATTGGTTTTATCAACAAATAAAATTTTTCTCAACTACCTTGTTCACTCGCTCCCCCCCCCCAGATGGTCGAATCGAGGATGAGAATATTTCCAATTTAATCTGATACGCTTGCCAACTTTCATCGTCCTAGCTGATCTGGAAGTGCCCAAACTAGTAAATCCCCCCAAGTCCCCCAAAGAGAGCGGATCCGGTTCGGTTATGTCAATAATGTATCTAAGAAATGAGCTAATTTTTCCCACCAAATTTCATCTCGATCTCTACACCATAGATGTTTTCCAAGATTTCCGGTTTCCTCCTCCAACTCCCCCCAATGTCACTGCATCCGGTCAGGATGTAAAATAACAGCTCTGAAACACGAAGTCCTTCTAAATATTAAATCAAACAGTTCGTGGTAACGAACTGTAGTAAGGAGCGATCCGGCTCAACAGTAAACGAAACTCTAAAAAACGGAAACAGAATCAGATTTTCATGCTGATTTTAAATATATAAGTTTCATCAAATTTAGTCTTTGTCATCAAAAGTTACGAGCCTGAAAAAATTTGCCTTATTTTAGAAAATAGGGGAAAACACTCCCTAAAAGTCACATAATCTTAACGAAAATCACACCATCGCATTCGGCGTATCAGAGAACCCTGTAGCAAAGTTTTCAAGCTCCTATCTACAAAAATGTGGAATTTTGTATTTTTTGCCAGAAGACAAATCACGGGTGCGTGTTTATTTGTTTGTTTTTTTTCCCCAGGGGTCATCGTATCGACCAAGTGGTCCTAGAATGTCGCAAGAGGGCTCATTTTAACGGAAATAAAAAGTTCTAGTGCCCTTTTTAAGTGACCAAAAAATTGGAGGGCATCTAGGCCCCCTTCCACGCTCATTTTTTCTCCAAAGTCAACAGATCAAAATTTTGAGATAGCCGTTTTGTTCCGCATAGTCAAAAACCATAATAACTATGTCTTTGGGAATGATTTACTCCCCCACAGTCCCTGGGGGAGGGGCTGCAAGTTCCAAACTTCGACCAGTGTTTACATATAATAATGGTTATTGGGAAGTGTACAGTCGTTTTCAAGGGATTTTTTTGGTTGTGGGGGTGGGTTTGAGGGGAGGGGGCTATTTGGGAGGATCTTTCCTTGGAGAAATATGTCATGAGGGAACAGAAATTCAATGAAAAGGGCGCAGGATTTTCTAAAATTACTATAACAAAAAAAAATGAAAAAATAAAGATGGAAAAGTTTTTTTTAAATTGAAAGTAAAGAGTAGCATTGAAACTTAAAACGAACAGAGATTATTACGCATATGAGGGGTTCTAAAAATGGTTTAGCATAAAGAGCGAGGTATTTAGGAGGAGATAAATACCTCGCTCTTTATGCTATAGTATTTTTAGTAATTTCAACTATTTATTATACGGCCTTTCTGATTCAGGGGTCATTCTTAAAGAATTGGGACAAAACTTACGATTTAGTGTAAAGAACGAAGTATTAACGAGGGTACAAACCCCCTCATATACATAATAAAAATTAAAGAATATAAAAGTTTGTTACGTAAGTTAATTCTTAAGTTACGTATATTTTTTACTAATAAAAAAATTCGTTAAAAATTAAAATTTATAGTTGCCTTTTTATGTAACCGAAAAATTGTATGGCAACTAGGCCTCCTTCCCCATCCCTTATTTCTCAAAATCGTCTGATCAAAACTAAGAGGAAGCCATTTAGCCAAAAATGGAATTAATATGCAAATTTCATTTTAATAATTTATGTGTGGAGAGCCAAAATCAAACATGCATTAATTCAAAAACGTTCAGAAATTACATAAAAAAATAGTTTTTTTAACTGAAAGTAAGGAGCGACATTAAAACTTAAAACGAACAGAAATTACTCCATATATGAAATGGATTGTCCCCTCCGCAATCCCTCGCTCTTTACGCTAAAGTTTGACTCTTTGCCACAATTCTGCTTTTTAAAACAATTAAAAGCTTTAGCGTAAAGAGCGAGGGATTGCGGAGGGGACAACCCATTTCATATATGGAATAATTTCTGTCGTTTTAAGTTTTAACGTCGCTCCTTACTTTCAGTTAAAAAAACAGTTTTTTTTTATGTAAACAAGTTTTTTTTGTAACAGGTTTTCACCTGTTCGCAAGTTAAAAATACCTCGTTTATCTAATTTTTCCAAATTACCGAATTAGGTGCCTCTAACTCTCCCAAAGAGAGAAGATCTGGTAAGACTATGTCTATAACGTATCTAGGACATGTGTGTATTTTGCTCACGAAGTTTCATACCTACCTCTCCACTCTAAGTCTTTTCCAAAATTTCCCTTCCCCCTCCCAACTCCTCCCAATGACAATGGATCCAGTCAGGATTTAAATTAAGAGGTCTGAGTTACGAGGTCTTTCTAAATATAAAATGTCATTAAGATCCGATCACTCGTTCGTAAGTTAAAAATACCTCATTTTTTCTAATTTTTCCAAATTAACCATACCCCCACTTCCTCCAGATTGTCGAATCAGAGAAAATAATATTTCTAACTTAATTTAGTTCGGTCCCTCATATGCCTGCCAAATTTCATCGTCCTAGCTTATCTCGAAGTACCAGACTAGCAAAACCGGGACAGACTGACAGACCGACAAAATTTGCGATCGCTAAGTGTCACTTGGTAAATACCAAGTGTCATAAAAAGTAAGAGACTTCTGAAATACTTTAGAACAGTTTTTTCTAATGTCCTTAGTACTGGCTATGAAAGGATTAAAAAAAATTCACTATGCCCTCAAATACATGCTACATTCCGTTGTATGATTAAAAGAATATCATATCGATCCTGCAATTTAGAGGCTGAAACGTGCATTAATTTAAATATTAATATTAACTGAGATATAGCATCATCTTAACCACGGAGACCCTTTTTATTTGTCCCAATCACTCCCAATAGCTCTATTAGTTGTGGTACCTAATGCAAGGACCATTATATGGATTAATTTTATTTTGGCAAAGCCTCTGTAACAGCTAAAATCGCAAGTGAAGTGTAGCCAGCCAGGAGAAAAATTGTCAATCCCAATTGCTTGGACCGACGTGATCCAAACAGGTAGGTTCCTTTCCGAAATCTAAAATGTACATCATTCCCACATCTGAAATCTATACGTTGACCTATTTCGTGGTGGCTAGCTTGGACTCTTAATTAATGCTCTCAACAGCTAAAACTGAAATTTATATTCGACAAGCGTTGACTTAACTTTGCCAACTTCAGGTTCTAACCATGAGACTTCTTTTGCTGAGACGTTTGTAATATCTTCAATTTTGGCAATTCTCTATTCGCCCCTTCATTGAGGTTGAGAGTTTACTCAGCGTTTCCAAGTCGTCTTTTACGGTTGGAAGCACCTCATTAAAACTGTCAGGTAATATCCTTACAGTTATTCCATCCATGGACTCCGCTTTTGCTTTTTATGCAGCTGAGTCATAAAGAGACAGTATACTCATGGTTACTTTTACTTATATCTTATTAAAGATTTGAAAAGAAAATCCAAGTATGTAACAAAAATATAGAAAAACCTTACTCAACCTGACCCCCATTTAGATCCCTATACAAAAAACCTGGTTGATACTGAGCTTAATATCCCCCACTAAAAAAAAACATTGAAAGTCATATTTTTGTATCAGTATTACTATCTATTGTTTTCCAAGTTTGCTGTTTTAAAAAGCAGAACTATGAAAAAGAGTCAAACATTAGTGAAAAGAGCAGGGCGTTGAGGAGGGGAAAACTCCTTTCATATATAAATAATTTATGTTCGTTTTCAGTTTTAATGACGCTCCTTACTTTCATTAAAAAGCTAATTTTTTTTTAATTTCTAAACGTTTTCGAATTAATGCAGAATCGATTTTGGCTCATCGTACATGAATAATTAAAACGAAATTTGCATATTATTATTTTTTTGGCTAAAAGGCTTTCTCAAAGTTGCCCAGCTGCCCTCCAGTGTTTTGGTTACTTAAAAAGGCCACTAGAACTTATAGTTTTATTTGCAAACGTTTTTATTAGTAATAAATATACATAACTTACGAATTAACTTACGTAATAAACTTCTATGTTCGTATATTTTTATTATCTATGTGAGAGGGATCGTCCCCTCGTCAATGCCTCGCTCTTTACACTAAAGTTCGAATTTTGTTCCAACTCTTTAAGCATGACCTCTGACTCACAAAGGCCGTTTTTTAGAATAAATTTCTTTGAAAATTACTAAAAATACTTTAACGTAAAGAGCGAGGTATTGAGGACGGGACAAGATAACTCATATATGTAATAATTTCTATTCGTTTCAAGTTTTAATGTTACACCTTAATTTCAGTTGAAAAAACTTGTCTTTCTTATTTAATGTCTCATTGTTTTTTAATAATATTGGAAAATCCAGCGCCCCCTTCTTGGAAATTTTCTTCCCCCATGATAAATTCCTCCATGGAAAGATCCTTCCTCGTAACTCCCTCCTCTGACCCCCAACCACCAGAAAAATCGCCATGAAAACGTCTGTATACATTCCAATAACCAAATACTACACGTAAACAACTGGCAAAGTTCACAGCTTGCAGCCCTTCCCCGGGGACTATGGGGATTAAGTTGTCCTCAAAGACATAGTTATTAGATTTTTGGATTATACTGAACAAAATGGCTATCTCAAAATTTTGATTCGGTGACTTTGATAAAAAATAAGCGTGGGAGGAGGCCTAGTTGCCCTCCAAATTTTGGTCACTTAAAAGGACACTAGAACTTTTAATTTCCGATAGAAAGAGTCCTCTTGCGACATTCTAGGACCACTGAATCCATAAGACTACCCCTGAAAAAAAGACCAATAAATATCCGTGATCTTCCTTCTGACAAAAAATACAAAATGTGACAGATCACGGATGAGTGTTTATTTGTTTTTTTTTTATTTTTGGTTTGTTTCATTTTTGTTTTTTTCCCAGGGGTTATCGTGTCGACCCAGTGTTCCTAGAATGTCGTGTAAGAGCTCATTTTAACAGAAACTGAAAGTTCTAGTTCCCTTTTTAAGTTACCAAAAAATTGGAGGCACCTAGGCGCCCTTCCACGCTCAAAGGTCACCGAATCAAAATTCTGAGATAGCCATTTTGTTCAGCATAGTTGAAAAACCTAATAACTATGTCTTTGGGGACGGCTTACTCCCCCACAGTCCCCGTGGGAGAAACTACAAGTTACAAACTTTGACCAGCGTTTACACGTAGTAATGTTATTCGGAAGTGTACAGACGCTTTCAGAGGAATGTTTTGGTTGGAGGGAGGGGTTGGGAGGAGGGTTTTATTAGTGGGATCTTTGCGTAGATGAATTTCTCATGAGGGAAGAAAATTTCCATGGAGGGGGTGCAGGATTTTTTAGCATTTTTTTTTAAAAGAACATTGAAAAAATAAATATGAAAACGCTTTTTTCAGCTGAAAGTAAACAGCAGCCACTAAAAGTTAAAACAAACCGAAATTATTACGTATATGAGGGGCTTACCTCCTCCTAATACTTGCTCTTTACGCTAAAGTAATTTTATTAATTTCAATTATTTGTTCTACGGTCTTTGTGATTCAGGGGTCATGAGAAATTGAGACAAAATTTAAGCTTTAGTGTGAATGACGAGGGCATGACCTCCCTCATGTACGTGATAAAAACATAGGAATGTAGAAGTTCGTTACTTAAGTTAATTCGTAAGTTACATATGTTTTTATTAATAAAAACTCTCGTAAAAAGTTAAAAGTTGTAGTTGCCTTTTTAAATAACTAAAAAATTGGTGGGTAACTAGGCCTACTCCCCCGCTCCTTTTTTTCAAAATCGTCCGATCAAAACTATGAGAAAGCCATTTAGCCATAAAAATAAATTAATATGCAAACTTTGTTTTAATTTTTCATGTGAGGAGAGCCAAAATCAAACAATGCATTAATTCAAAAACGTTCAGAAATTAAATACAAAAAAACAAGTTTTTTTTCACTAAAAGTAAGGAGCAATATTAAAACTTAAAATGAACAGAAATTACTCCGTATATGAAAGGGGTTGATCACTCCTCAACGTCCTGCTCTTTACGCTAAAGTTTTTTATTGTTTTAAAAAGTAGAATTGAGAGAAAGAGTCAAAGTTTAGCGCAAAGATTGGGGCGTTGAGGAGTGATCAACTCCTTTCACGTACGGAGTAATTTCTGTTCATTTTAAGTTTAAATACTACTCATTACTTTCAGTTAAAAAAAAACTTTTTTATTTAATTTCTGAAAAAGACTCACTTTTATGCCAGCTACTCTCGTCACATTTGGATTCTAGGGCAAAACCCTTACATAAATATATTTTATTTGGTTATTAAATGTGGGCACAGGTAACATTCTTTCAATTTACAAAAATAGTAAACAAACGTCCTTTTCGACAATAATAATGAGTCCCAACCTTCCCTAGTTGAAACTCTGAACTTTATCAAATGTATGGATTTTTTTTATAGTAAACATTTCTCATCAAGCTGCAGTTTAGCTACTTTTTGATATCTTGAAAGGGGGCTAGGAAAATACTATTGGGTGGGGGACTTACAGATTTGACCTGAGAAAGTATTTTTACATGCGTCCCAAACCTATTTTTTCACCTTTTAAATAAATAAGTGCGAAATCCTCTATTCTCAATTGTGACCTGAATATCAAATTCTTGATCTAAAGCACTAAAATTCTCAGACGGCAAATAGTGGTAAATTTTTTAAAAGCTTTTCTTTGAAAAACTACTTCTAAAGTCAAATACTTGCATGGCAAAATAAATTGGAGATGAATGATTTCTAACATCGATATAGAATGCGTGGGGTGGAATGAGTTAAATTTAAGTGGGGGGGGGGTATGTTCATATTAGGGTCAGGTTATTTGGAAAAACTAAAATATTCTGTTGGAAGAAATTTGATGATATGTTTGTGGGCGTGAGCTACAAGAATCTCAAGTGCAAAATATGTGTGAAGAATGGATTTCCTTTAGTATATTATAGCAAAAAAAAACGCGGGTTTACGGTCCGAGATATTTGCTAATTCAAGTTTTTCTACCTTACTGGGGCTGAGAAAGTTTAAATTTCACATAGAGGAAAGAGGTTTACATATCATTTGCCATCAATAGTCCGATATCAAATCGGGGCGAGTTAAATTTAAGTGAGGGATGTCTTGAAAATAATTTGTAGTTTTCACTACATGGAAAAATAAAATTTAGTTTCTTTTAAGGAAAAACTTAACCAATGCCTCCTCCAAAAAGGGCAAGGGCAGCAGCTGCAACGATTACAGCTCTGCAAAGTCTGGAGACGGTAAGCAATGTGAAGGTTCGAGGCCTTCTATCCTCCCCCAGCCCCATAGAAGTACACCTGCTTGATCTTTTAGGCCCTCACACAAAGGAACGATGCACCCCTTTGACTCCCAAGCCCATGGCACTCAATCTATGGGGTCTTCTATGCCCAACATGTAAGATGGAGCTGTCAATCTTAATATAAATGTAAATTTATTGATATTTATCAAAAAACTTACCGTTTTTTCTAGCTAATATGTATTCATCTTCAGACTAATACTTTAATTTTATGATATACCGCCAGGCAAGAACCTGAGATAGTAAGACACTGAGATAGCCCTTGTTTGACATCTCTGAGAGGGGGGCTTAAAGCTATTGTTCCATTCTAAGAACAATCCATCCTTTTCACGCTTTGAAAGGAATTTCGCTAAGAAACTAAATTTTTATGGGAACTATTAAGAATATTGATGCTGTCTTTCATCTTCAAAAAGCAACGCACTCCTTTTAGTTTAAAAAGAGCCCGCTAGTCTAATAGTTTTAAGGACCCCCTTGGTCCTAAAGGAAACGGACTTTTCACCATGCTTTAGCTATGAGTAGTGTTTTGAACATAAGGTGTTTTTTAAGATCCTGCATTCTACTGTTGTCTCTAAGAAGGATATTTGAGGATCGTAATTCAAAGATTAATAATGGGTCTCTTTTTTCAACTTAATAATAAGGGAAAATATCAGGGGCCCTTCGCTATAGTTTTGATTCTAAGTATTTAGATTTTTCTTTTTAAAAAGGAGGGTTTGAGGGTATTACCCAATAGGGTTTTAATAGAAATTATAATACACCATTCTTTTCAGCATAATAACAACCTCTTTTCACAGCTGAAAATCATAAATACTTCAAAGGGAGTAAACGTTTTTCTTCTTTTTCTAGGCCGCAAATGATGATCTCCCAGCATGGATCAAGAATCTAACTACCGATGTCTCTGGGAAAGCAGAAGAAGCAGCAATGAGTGTCGATACCCTCCTCATTAAGGTTTTGTGCAGGAGTGAGCCCTTTTAATATACTTTCTCCCAATTTTGATTTAGATACCACAAAGCGAGGTCAATAGGTTGTAAGATGAACAGTTGCCCACCACTCACAGTAATATGGTGGAACCAAAGCAAAGTGGAAGCGGCTCACCCCTTGTATTGCCCGATTTTTAACTTGCAGATACCACTTCACGCAATATATATGACTTTAGAGCGGAGTTTGGATATCTGTTCAATATTCTTAGAAGTGGTAGTATCCATATGGATCCGGGGGACATAGCACACTCCCATGTGAACAAGACTTGGGTACTTCTTGAAAAACGCATTCGTGACGCAGGGGGTAGCGACAGCGTGAAAGCATCCATTAATGAAAAGACAGGTGATGTGTACTAGCATTACCTACAATTGGAAATGTGGACTTTTCACCAAGACTTGTATAACTTTGAGGGCGTATTTTGGAGTGGATGTGCAGTATTTTTGATAGGGTGTAAAATGACAATGAAAATGGGAGTGGTTCAGTAGTTTTATTTATAGAAAGTCTAGACGTAATTGTTAAAAGAATTTGTTTCTGAGAATTTGCTTTAAGAGGCAGGGGGGAAAGGCTAATTTTAGAAAACATAATCCTGATCTAGACGACTTTAGAGGTGTACAACATTTTCGTTTCGATACAGGCTTAGATTGCTTCAACTATTCAGTCCTCGTTGCAGGGAATAAATCCTCGAAATATGATAGCACTAAGACACATTTGGATAATTTGGCAGTTAATGGAGGTGAAATGGGGGCAGAATTTCCTAAAGTCGATTTTAATTGTTTAAAGGAGCAATATACTGTAACGCTTAAGAGGATAGACATTTTTAGAGGGCGGATGACTATTTAAAAATTGGGGTTTCAGTGTTACAATATGATACAGAGTATGAAGATGGAGAACTCAAAGATAAAAAGGTTTTATATTTAGTAAAGGATCTGTCCATTAAATCGATGAAACACTGAGTATGATTTCTTCACAAGCTTGCCCGTGAACCTGATGCCATTGGACATATTTTTCCTTTTCCATATGTTAGTCAGTTTCTAAGTGAGGGTAAAAATAATTAGAGGGTTGCTTGCTATTATTGTCCAATACGTCTGTGTAGATTTCGTGGAGAATTAAAATTAAAACATCACTTAAGGCATAGCAAGCGTCATGGGCACCAGTCCGTGGGACGGTTTTGGGCAATAATGCAATCTTGCGGCTTGAAAATTTCCAAAATGCTCTCCTACAGAGCGATAAGGTGGAATTAGAAATCAAAATTGATATTGTACGTTGAAAAATATAACTGCTTTAATTCAAGATTCAGATAAAATCAAGTTGATTTATAATCAACTTCCTCATTGATGCTTGTCCAATCGTAGTCCTATTGAAGTTCATCACAGTAACAATACGCTTGACATTTTTCTTAAACAATATTCCAATGAAAATGTTTTGAAGGAAAAATTTGATATTGATGATATAGTTCGAATCAATCGGACAAGTAACGTTTTTGAAAAGAGGAATTAATTGTGGTCCATTGAACTTTTTATAGTGTCAAAAGTTCTAGACACTAAACCTGTAACGTAATGTCTAATGGATATGAAGGATGACGAGATTCTTAGCGGTGTTTATGCTTATGAATTGCAAAAAGTTAGAAATAATGGAATGTATCAAATTAAAAGGATATTAAAGAGTCGTACTCGCAAGAATAAGAGACAGTTGCTTATTCGTTGGCTAGGATACAACTCTTATTTTGAATCTTAGATTGTCGCTGAAGACGTTCACAATGCCCAATGATTTTTATGTGACATTCATGTTCATTGTCTCTGACTCCCTCTATGACGATTTGAATAAAACAAGTGATTTTCAGACCAAATCAACTCGCCAAAAAATTCGAGGGAGAGTGTGAAATTGCTTATTGTTGATTGCATTCTTAAAACTAATCCTGATCCAGATCAGGATTAGGATCCTGGTGCTAAAATCCTGATCCCGATCCTGAGAAAGAATTTTATACATACGATTAAAGTAGGGCCTTTCGAATTCTCTGACCAGGGTTTTGGTGGCAAATTTTGACTCTGATGATTATCATTTTTGCTACTATATCCTACGAGGAATACAAAAATATGCATCAGCTCTGTCTAGCTATCAACAATAAATTGTCCAACATGTCCAACATGTCATTGTGAAAAAATCCAACGATGAAAAATCAAGTGCAGTGGAAGGGTTATCCTATGAAAATTGTGCACTACACAATTTGTTCAGACAAATCACTTTCAACATAAATAGAACGTTGGTGAGCACAAGCAACAATCTTTCAAATCATGCAAGTTATATACAATCCATGTTGATGACACCTATGCTCTATAAGCTATTGGGAGGTATGACTATTGGATATGAATATAAAACGGATACCGACGCTAGCAATATACATACAGATTCACAGACTAATGATTTATACTTGGTTGGAAAAATAAACCATGGGATATTTCATATACGTCAATGGTTGCATGGTTGCCTCACAAAAGTTAAAATTGATATGATGCTACAACTTGCTCCGTCCAATTTTGTATCGCGAAAAGTAGTTGGCATTGCATCTGACGTAACAGTCTCTCTCACCTTGCCAATACTTCATGTACAAAAGCGACAAGTTACGAGTTCTGCTGTTTTCGCAATTAAGAAATCAAAAGTTAGTGGAAATAATATCAAAATGTCACTCCTCATACAATCACAACTCAACAACAAATTGCTATGGGTACACGTACCTACACTGATTCGTCATTAATCAAATGGTGAAATTCCCTCAAAACTTGCTTTAGTTTTTGTAAAAAGTGTTAGTGCCAGTGGATTATGGACAAATTCTTCATATAAATTTGAAACAATTGGACTTTCATTTCTTGTGTGTTGTAAAGTATACGGAATTCCACTCTACAGTGAATCCTTTGATAAATACTACAGGACCTCATATGAATTGACAATCAAATCCCTAGATCAAGATTCACAATTATTTAAACCGAAGAAATGTTTGCAAAAACTATTGAATATGTCTGGTACTCAAGATATGACTATTGACCGAACGGGCACACTAAGTTTAGAGGGTACCTTTGCCGAAGCATTGTATGAGAATATTGTTTTAATCTCACTAAACCAATTTGAAACCTATTTGGACGCTACTCCTGATGGCAGTGTTTAATTAGACTTGGCACCAAAAACACAAATCAAATAATGAACGTATTCAATTTGAATCCTTACATGTCCAAATACAAATCTAATTGCATATCCTCGGGTTTTTCTCGAGCATATTGTAAGCGTTAACATTACCCTTGTCATTATTAATAGTAGTCAATCAACTGTAAAGATTGAGCACTGGCTAACCATCTTTGAAACAGCGAAGAATATTATTTTTTTTATCCGCTTGGCATACCACAGGTAGAAAATATATTATTCGAAATCGGAAGCGAGTACAATATTTATTCACTGAAAACTGTGGTTTTCATACACTATTCTATTTTTTTCCGATGTCGCGGATATACATTCAGTGAACTTCCCAGCATTTACGATGACAATCCTCGATTGAATAATTTTCTAGTTGAGAATACTCTTTCTTACCTGTATGATATAAACATCATCAGTGCCCTATGAGTGAAAAGCTTTAAAAAAAATTGTAAATTCGTTTATAAATAAAACTTGTATGTACAAAACTCTGTGTCCTTTATATTTCTTCTTCCACGTACAGGTAATAATCGCTAATCGGAAGTGACAACAGCTCGTCAGGTTTCAACTCGTATTCATCTTGGTATGCAAAGTCATGGTCACATTTTCTACAATATAATGTAAATTCATTTTTATTATATCTCTTCTAAAGTCATCTATTACTTTTCTGATTCATATTATAAAATTCACGTGTTTTAATTTGGTTATTTGAAGCAATGTTGCACGCAAAATTCTCACATGAAGAATAGCTTTATTTAACAGTCAAATAAAAGCATGCATGTTTATAATTATAGTAGCCTGTATCTTCACCGTGATGAGGACCAGACTCTGTGATTATTCCAGCAATTGAAGCGTAAACTTCTTCTTTCCAATGCAATTTAACTTCTTCCCAATGCAATTTAAAACCAAGATGATAGCACTCTCTTAAAAATAAACTGAAATGACGTTTAGTTTTTTTTTAAGTCACATCAGGGCAAGAATTTTCCCATTGATCATATTTATCATATTGACAATTGGAACATAAGAAATATCTAGTATGAGAGTCAAAAATATCCTCCAGACAAGAATTACAGTCTTTAACTTGCGCTGCGTATCTCCTGTGCAATTTACATGGATTGTATAGTCTACACTTTTCTTTATAATCATCAACAAAAGTGCAATTCTTACAGGATGACCAGCTATCCAATGTATACAAACATATTGACATGTGTAAAACATTTCTATGTAGACTGTCTCACTGCTAAAAAGATTGCAATTGCCTGGGGAAAATGAAAGTCTTCCAGGCGGAGGAGCAATCGAGTTGCGTCACACAATAAATCAATTAAACCTGTTCAGACAGGATTTTTTTAAGGTCGACTTATTTCTTGAAAATGTCTGTCTAGATAGTGGTCAAAAGCAATATTACAATATTGTTTTGCTTTGTTTCAATTAATATATCGACAAATTGAGTAAATGCATCTGGGCCACGACGTAAAAGTTTCATGCAATAGTCCAAAGATGGAGAGTCATTTCTCAATATATTGTTGAGCATTCTCTGAGCTCCTTTGAAGACATAACTATAGAAAATCATTATCTAGAATTAAACATTTTTCCAAAGTCACTAGATTCCTTAAGTTTTTTTTGTTCCTCAAATCCAGTCATTTTTATTCCTGACACTTTCACCACCGATTACACTTTAACGATAGATTAACGATTAACGATTCAACTTTAACGATAGATTAACGATTAACGATTCAAACCGTTGTCTTCAATATATTACTAATGTATTTAATCCTTCTTTTAATCAAGGTATATGCATAACATTCATGTTTGCTACAAAGCATGACTGTTCTTCCGACTTGAATTTGCTTAATAATAAATATATCGTGGCAACATTTCATCCCATTCTAGGGTTAGTCGGCAACCTCTTGTAATTTCTATTGCGACATTTAGTGCCCTATGTTTAATATCACCATTGTTAACACCTTCAATATCCAATAGAGTAAAAGCATCCATTACCAAATAATAATATTCTTGATATTGTCAAACTGGGCTCATTTTCAATACTGAAGCAAAGTCGCGCAAGACTGCGTTAACTTTAACTCCAATTACATAATGGATACCTGCATCTCTTAGAAAACATTCCCTATGACGTAACAAACATCTGTTAGCTGCCGTGGAATGACTGGATAGGGGTGTCATAGAATCCAGGGATAGGACTGCTTTTAAAAGCAGGGATAGGGCTGCCTTTGAAATTGTTGAGGCCTCACTACTGACGCCATAACATCAATCTATATATATAAAAATAAGTTGTCTGTGTGTGGATCTGTGGATGGATCAGGTGACGTCACCTGAAAAAACTGGATCAGGTGACGTCAAAACTGAAAAAACTAAAAAAAGGCAAAAACTACAAAAAAAACTAAAAACTAATAAAAAAAATAAAAAAGCTAAAAAACTAAAAAAACTAAAAAAAGGCAAAAACTACAAAAAAAACTAAAAACTAATAAAAAAGCTAAAAAACTAAAAAAACTAAAAAAAGGCAAAAACTACAAAAAAAAACTAAAAACTAATAAAAAAAATAAAAAAGCTAAAAAACTAAAAAAACTAAAAAAACTAAAAAAAGGTAAAAAACTAAAAAAACTAAAAACTAAATAAAACTAAAAAAAAGGAAAAAACTGAAAAATAAGCTAAAATAAAGGTAAAAACCAATAAAAAACTAAAAAAAAAACTGAAAAAACTAAAAAAAGGCAAAAACTACAAAAAAAACTAAAAACTAATAAAAAAAGTAAAAAAGCTAAAAAACTAAAAAAACTAAAAAACTAAAAAAAGGTAAAAAACTAAAAAAAATAAAAATAAAAAAAAACTAAAAAAAGGAAAAAACTGAAAAATAAGCTAAAATAAAGGTAAAAACCAATAAAAAACTAAAAAGAAAAAAAGGAAAAAACTAAAAAAATTTTCATCTAAAAAACTAAAAAAAACTAAAAAAGGTAAAAACTAAAAGAACTAAAAAAGAAAAAAATAAATGACGACACTCGAAGAGAAAGCGACCAGGACAAAAGGAATGTTCGATTAGCAATCAACAAAGCACCGGGACACAGGGAGTATAAATGAAAAAAGCTAAAAAACTAAAAAAACTAAAAAAAGGCAAAAACTACAAAAAATCACCATCAACAAAGCTCAAGGGCAATCATTAGAATCATGAGGTATAGATTTGAATACAGATTGTTTTCCCATGGACCATTATATGTTGCATGTTCAAGAGTCTGTAAACCTGACAATCTATTTATATGCAAAGACAATGGGACAGCAAAGAATGTTGTATATTCGCAAGTTTTACGTAGTTAAAACCATATATATATATATATATATATATATATATATATATATATATATATATATATATATATATATATATATATATATATATATATATATATATATATATATATATATCTATATTCACAGGTGGGACATAGGGACACAACTACAATGGCGCGTAACTATTATGGCGCGTAACGACTTACGCGCGCGGGGGGGGCTTGGGGGGGGGCGCGAAGCGCCACCCCAACAGCTAGTACATTATATTATGTTAAAAGATAAACTGTACTAAAAATCAGTAAAGAAAAGCCTGCCACGTAGCCATGCCGGGGCCTGGCCTCGAAATTGGCTACATAGTTTTTTTCCTAAAACAAGCATATTAACATTTCAGGCCACAAAAACGATCTAAATAGGTCACAATTTTAAAGAAGAATTTGTATTTTTCCCAGGGTTGTTGTATTTAACCTGTAGTATTTTCATGAAATCAAGTTAAGGCTCAAATTGTCTGCTGTTAGAAGGAGAGTAACAATGGCAATCCATATATAGAAGGCTGTCGCGTGCCGAATTCCTGGGCCTGGCGGCTTAAATTTTCTGCGGTTAGAGGACAAGCGACTCCAGGAATCAAGATATAGAATCCTGCAGCGTGCCAGGACCTTGCGTTGGTGAAAAACTAATACTACCATTATCATTCGTCGGATCAACGCTCTACTTTTCTGAACATTTTGAAGAAGCCTTAGCTATTGTCCGTCGTCTTTGACCCCCTGATTTCTTTATTATTGTGACATGCAATCCTGATTGACCGGAATTTAAGGAACAATTCATATTTTCCCCAGGGTGGTTGTAACGAGCCTAGGGTCCGTTCTGACATAAGGAATAGGCTCACGTCTGCGGTTAGAAGACAAGTGACGATGAAAATCCATACATAGAAGCATGCCGCGTACCGAATGGCTAGACCCAGTGGCTAATACTATATATATGCATAAATGTACATATATATATATATATATATATATATATATATATATATATATATATATATATATATATATATATATATATTATATATATATATATATATATATATATATATTTCTTCTCCTTCTTATGTCCAACATAATCAGTAAATAATAATATTAATAATAATAATATATAATATAATAATAATAATAATAATACAATAATAATAATAGTAATAATAATAATAATAATAATAATAATAATAATAATAATAATAATAATAATAATAATAATAATAATAATAATAATAAGTAAATAAGTAAAAGTGACCATAGAAATTGAAAATAGGGAAAATTACAAAAAAAGGGACAAGATGTAAAAATTGGGAAGTAAATTGAAAATAGGCATACGGTCATTTGATAAACCATCGTTACCATAACGCAATCATAAATAATATCCATTGTGATACTAAAAGGGATCCTTTGTCAAAATGTAGATAGCTTATTAGAGTCTTTCGCCCAAAATAGATGCACGGTGATTAACATTGTATCTCCAATGACCTAGAGATATATGGTTTCCCCTTGATGAGTAAGCATTTATTCTGCAAAGATATTTATAATGTACATTACTGGGGAAACTATGAGCGGAAAGCTGGGAAAGTAAAATTATAAAAGGTATACATGACGAAAGGAACGTGCACGGTGTTTTCAAAACCGTTAGGTCAAAAGTGGAGTTTTTATTTTATTTTTGTTTTTTTCCAACATCTAAGAAGTTCGGAAGCAGCGAAGTTTGAAGAGGAAGGACCTGGAACATTAGAGGTTCGTAGAGGGTGTGTTAGAGGGAGAAGGAAGGAGGGAAAATGACGAGCAACATTGGGCAATAAATATTCATTTCATTGTGAATTTAACTATGCTGAATCAAGAGGCTATCTCACAATTTCGGTCGGATATCTTTGGGGAAGAAAAGACGTGGGACAGGGGCCAGTTGTGTTCCAATCTTTTCAGTCACTTAAATAACTGACTAGAATTTCGGATTTCCGTTCGAATGAGGCCTCTCTGGATCTCCTAGGACCATTGGTTCGATGAATAAACACGCATCCGTGAGTTTTCTTCTGGGAAAAAATAACAAAATTCCATGTTTTCTAGATCTCGAAACCTCTACAGGAGGATTCTCTGATATGCGGAACCTAATGATTTGATTTTCATTAATATCATTTAGCTTTATTCACTTAACTTTATAAATGGAGTTTTTACCCCCACCCCTTTCTTTTCAAAAATCGGACAAATATTCTCAGGCACGTAGCTTCCACTGTAGAAAATTAAATTTAATTCAATTCTATACATTTAAAATCAGCATAAAAAAACATTTTATTACATATATTAATATCATAATTCCTTTTTTTAGAGTTTCGTTGACTATTGGACCGAGTTACACCTTTCTTACAGATCAGTACCATGAACTGTTTGATAAACTGGTTTATATAACAATTTTTCCAAATTTTTAACTTTTCGTTTTCACAACTTCAGTTTAACAATATTTTACAACAACTTGTTTGAATCACTGATTAAGGGGTTCCGGGATGACGAACGGGACGCTCAGAGAGAAATTACAGACCGGGACACAAATGACGACCGGGACACAGGGACATAACTACAACTGGTACGCCGGGGGGGCACAGGGGGATACGTAAATGACGACGGGGACACAGGGAATACTCGATTAGCAATCACCATCAACAAAGCTCAAGGGCAATCATTAGAAAAATGCGGAGCATATCTGAATACGGACTGTTTTCCCATGGACAATTATATGTTGCATGTTCAAGAGTCGGTAAACCTGACAATCTATTTATATGCACAAACAATGGGACAGGGAAGAATGTTGTATATTCACGGGTTTTACGTTGTTATATATATATATATATATATATATATATATATATATATATATATATATATATATATATATATATATATATATATATATATATATATATATATATATATATATATATGTATATATATATATATATATATATATATATATATACCTATTCATATTCACAGGTGGGACATAGGGACACAACTACAATGGTGCGTAACTAATATGACGCGTAACTACTTATGCGCGGGGGGGGGGGGCTTGGGGGGTGCGAAGCACCCCCACCAACTAGGTGTTGGTTTGGCGCGAAGCGCCATGTTAACAGCTATTTTATATATATATATATATATATATATATATATATATATATATATATATATATATATATATATATATATATATATATATATATTTATATATCACCAAGTGATTGCCATAAAACTCTTTTCTGCTTTTCTACTAATAGACGAACTTCATCACTGCGTTGCATTATTGTTTATAGTCACTCCGTAGCCCCTTGCATGAAGTCAAATTTACCTGTAACTGTTTGCGTGTAACTCAACAGAATTCAGCCCAACGCCTATCAATGCAACCTTTTTAGTTCAATGCTGGTTCATTTCAACCCCCATTCAACTCAATATTCATTTAAATCAGCCCCATATTAACCCAGCCATATGCAAATCAACCAAATGGGACTCTAAGCCACTTAACTTACCCCATTGAACTCAACCCTCTCCAAGTCAATCCCTTCAAATCAACGTATTTATCTCAGTCGTCCCCGGTACAAGTCAACCCTCATTGAACTCAACCCCATTAGTTCCATCTCGCACCAACGTAAGTCTCCATTCAATTTAACCACCATTCAATTCAGCCACCATTTGACCAAACACTAATTAAATCGGCCCATTTCAACTAAATCGCATTCAACTAAACCCCATAAACTAATTTTTTTTTTCTTGAGCACATTTAAGCACTTGTTTACATCAATCTATTGTTGACTTTTTATTTTAATACGATGTGGGATGTAATCTTTAGTTTAGGACTACAGAATTGTGAAGGAAAATTGAGAGTCAAAGATTACAGGAAAATTGAAGGAAGGAAGAAACCAAAGATTACAGGCTTAAATAATTCTGCTACAAAAAGATTTTATAAAATTGCAATGGTAGCGGTTATTAAACTTAGAAAAAGCTTTGAATGTTAAATCAGTCATCTTTTTTATTTCGAACTTACAGGTCAAGTATGCAATATAGTGGTGGAAATAAAATTCTAGTTCGGAAAATTTTGAATGGTTACCCATTTGAACGCCTCTGTGATGTTTCATTGACCCGGGGATAAGAAGTGCTTGGGGAAAAAAACAAGAAAGAAAAAAAAGACTTGTCATAGTTTCAAGCTCTTCTAAGTTCCCAAAAATTTGTTTTGGTGATTGTAAACACCTGTTAAATGCTTTTGACCACGGAGATTTTTAGGTTGTTCATAGTTCTAAGACTATACACTCCAGAAATGACACTAAAAAATTTTTCACTAGTCACACTCCATGATAGAGAAGAAATCTCCAAAGTATAATTTTTTGAAGCCTGCTAGCGCTTGGGCTATAACTGGTATCGATCTAAAATTTCTTAATTAACTACTCCTTGGCTTAAGGTATATCTCTGCCCAATTACTTTTGAATACAGAAAACAACCGTTAAATTATCTTTTTTTAGCCAAGGTACGTCGTATGGAAGGTGTACTAGAAACTTCTGAGGGGGCTCTTTCCATTGGAAATGAAAAATTATATAGCCATTTTTAAGAGTAAAAGTGATTGGAGGACAAACAGCCCCCCCCCCCGCCGCAGCACTTATTCGCAGAAAGACATTGGAAAAATTTCTGGAGTAGCCATTTTGTTCAGCATAGTTGAAAGGTCCAATAACTACGCCTCTTGGTGACAGTAATCTGGCAGATGGTATTTGAGGCGCCGAGGGCCCACTTTGTGTCTTGAATTGTAGAGACAAAATGTTTTGTTGGTGAATTTACTTATTTTTGTTTCCCCCATTTTTATTTCTGGCCAAAGAGCCTTACGTGGAAGACCATGTTTACGTGTTTTTGTTGTAATTTTATAAAAAAAATAAATTAATTATAAACTCACAAGGCGCAAAGTGCCTATATTTCTGCAAAAGAAGTCCATTGGTCCACTTTTTGTCCTGAATTATGCTGACTGAAAAATTTTGTATGACTGCCCCTTTTATTTCTCAGTGTTGTTATTTTTATTTTAGTTTTGTTATTTTTGGCGTGAAGTTATGAATATATATATATCAGATTGTAAAGATGAAAACAAACATCACAAACAATCCAATGTGTTTCCCAGGTGGTTGTTAAAAGATGATTGTTGTGAACAAGTCTTATCTACGTTTATCTACTAAAAATGTAGATGGGGGCAAGGAGACAATTTGGAAGGACCTAGTATTGCTTTTGCTGTCCAATAACAGAAAATTAAAAATCTTGAGCCACTCCGGTTCAACCGAGATGCGACATTTTCCTATCATAGAGTAAGACACACAAATAGGTGGTAGGTAGGTTAAAGGATAGGATATACCTTCAACTGCTTTTCCACCCTTTTCTTTCCTTCCTTCTACCCTTTTTCTGGCTGTCTTTTATCTGTAAAGTCGGTGTGGGAGTGGTGGCGGTCTGTTGAAGTGTCCAAGGGCCCATTTTGTGGCCTAATAATATAGACCGAAAATTCTTGCAATGGTTACATTTCAAAAAGATCTAAAATACCTACCTTTCGGTCAAAATTTGTTGTGGGACGGGTAGCGGTGGGGCAATGATCCCACCTTGTGGCTTTATTTCTTATGATGAATCAAGAAAGGACTTATCTTTTTTGCACAGAGTAATCATCCATTTATTCCTATGTATGCCAACACAATGAAGTTGTCAGGCCCTCAAAATTTTCAAAATAGTGCATATCAAGAACAATTTTTCGTGTTTTATATGGAAAAAAAATGAAAAAAAAAATCAACTGTTCTTCAAGGGCTATTTATCACTATTTTGAAAATAGGGCTATTTCACTATTCACTAAAAAGGGAAGTTTAAATTATTTTTCGCTTAGGTCAAAATTTAATTTTCATCCCGTGGGGCTGATTTCCTAATGTCGGTACTTTCTAATGTCTACTAGAGTAAAGTACCTAGTCTACCTAGCTGTCCCCTCCTCAGTCACTCCTCAGGTGAAATTTGACTTTTGCTCACAATTTTTCTAGAAAGACTGTTCAAACAGTTCGTGGTAACGAACAGTAACGAACTGTGGTAACTGTGACCCGGCTCAATTGTAAACAAAACTCTAAAAAACGGAATTTTGATGCTAAAAGATACATCGAAAGAATTGGATTTTCATGCTGATTTTAAATATATAAGTGTCATCAAATTTAGTCTTTGTGAGTCTGAGAAAATTTGCCTTATTTTGGAAAATAGGGAAAAACTCCCTCTAAAAGTCATAGAATCTTAACGAAAATCACACCATCGTAATCAGAATATCAGAGAACCATATTGCAAAAATTTCAAGCTCCTATACTACAAAAGTGTGGAATTTCGTAATTTTTTTGCCAGAATACAGATCACGGGTGCGTGTTAATTTGTTTTTCTTTTGTTTTTTTTGTTTGTTTTTTTCCCGAGGGGTCATCGTATCGACCAGGTGGTCCTAGAACGTCGCAAGAGGGCTCATTCTAACAGAAATGAAAAGTTCTAGTGCCCTTTTTAAGTGACCAAAAATTGGAGGGCACCTAGGCCCCCTCCCATACTCATTTTTTCCCAAAGTCAACGGATCAAAATTTTGAGATAGCCATTTTGTTCAGCATAGTCAAAAATCATAATAACTATGCCTCTGGGGATGACTTACTCCCCCACAGTCCCCGAGGGAGGGGCTGCAAGTTACAAACTTTGACCGTTGTTTACATACAGTAATGGTTATTGGGAAGTGTACAGATGTTTTCAGGAGGATTTTTTAGTTTCAGGGGGGTGAGGTGAGGGGGCTAATGAAAAGGGTGCCGCAGGATTTTCTAGCATTACTATAAAAAAAAAAAACAATGAAAAAACAAACATGAAAAAGTTTTTCAATTGAAAGCAAGGAGTAGCATTAAAACTTAAAACGAAAAGAGATTATTACGCATATGAGGGGTTCTTCTCCTCCTGAATACCTCGCTCTTTATGCTAAAATATCTTTAGTAATTTCAACTATTTATTCTACGGCCTTTCTGATTCAGGGGTCATTCTTAAAGAATTGGGACAAAACTTAAGCTTTAGCGTAAAGAGCGAGGTACTAACGAGGGGACAAACCCCCTCATATACATAGTAAAAATCTAAGAATATAGAAGTTTGTTACGTAAGTTAATTCTTAAGCTACGTATATTTTTTATTAATAAAACCATTCTTAAAAAATTAAAAGTTCTAGTTGCTTTTTTAAGTAACCGAAAAATTGAAGGGCAACTAGGCCTCCTTCCCCACCACTTATTCCTCAAAATCGTCTGATCAAAACTAAGAGAAAGCCATTTAGCCAAAAAAAAGAATTAATATGCAAATTTCATTTTAACAATTTCTGTGCGGAGAGCCAAAATCAAACATGCATTAATTCAAAAACGTTCAGAAATTAAATAAAAAAGCTAGTTTTTTTCAACTGAAAGTAAGAAGCGACATTAAAACTGAAAACGAACAGAAATTACTCCGTGTATGAAAGGGGCTGTTCCCTTCTCAATGCCTCGCTCTTTACGCTAAATTTTTTCACTGTTTAATAAAGTAGAATTGAGAGAAAAAGTCAAACCTCCCTTCTCAACGCCCCGCTTTAAATTAATTTTTTATTAAATTTAATTAAATTTTAATTAAATCTTAATTAATTAAAAGTTATTTAATTTTATTTAATTTAAAAAAATAATCTCTGGCTAAAATGAGTAATTAAGAATAATTCTACACATAAACCCAAATAGCAATAGATGCTCTAGATTTACATACAATTAGGCCTAATCGGGGTTAATAAACGTTTATATTGCGAAATAACTAAAAAATAAAATAAACCTTACTAACCGCAATGACGTTGAAATGACGCTCAAAACAACTCTGAATCAAATTTGTTTGTCATCTTTACATTTTTATTATTTGATTTTTAACCTTCATTAAATTCCAATACATACAGTTTATAACTGTAGTTTATACCACACCCAGTAGTGTATACCACTGTAAAGTTCACAACCACGCACTGCAAGCATTTTAGTGGTTCCTGATGTTCTAAACCACAGTCTTTTTTTTCTGATAAGATATATTGAAAAAGAGAAATAAGCTTATTACGAAGAGTAGCCCTGATTTATTATCTAATATGAGAGAAAGGGGTAAGTAAACACCAGAATACAATAGTAAAAATTCAGGTACTAAACATGGCTATCGGATAACTTTTTTTCTTATTATTTGAATTACCAGAGGAAAGAGTTATCTAAATTTTATTTGGTTGTGTGGTATAACACTCTCCTCAAATTACTTCTTTGTGGCGAGTTTTTCGCTTGTTTTATTCCTATGTCTTCTAAAGGTCCATCTTGATTAGGGAGTGGGGCCGCTATCTCTACTTCATTTAAATCCCAGGTGATTGATAGTACAATTGTTTGGCTTGGAATAACTCAATACCATTCTATTTCTAGTTTGGTGGCTGGAAACTCTACCTAATATTAAAGAAAACTAAAAATCGCGTATACTGAGACTGACACGAATCGTGATCATTGGAATAGTGGAGTCACGCGAGAATTCATCGGACATTTTGTGACCTGGCTATATTTTCGTGTCTGGGCTATACAATTGTTTCGCGAAAGTGATCTTGTCCAGTTCGTTTTTGTAATTTCCGACTTTTCTTTATTCTTTATTTGCCACACTCTTAGAATAGAAAAATCAACGCTCATTTTGGAAATATTGATATGCCTGTTTTGTATCCACACCAACGTAGACTTACTTCTGATTCCTGCATAAGACTGGTCCACATTATTGCCTTATTCGGTCGCTTGATATTGTTTAATTCTGTTGTAGCGGTTGCTAAGTAACTTTCATGTCATTAATTGGTCATTTTTGCGATGCGGTTTTTCTTATATTTTCTCTATATCTTAATCTACTGTCTTCAGTTATTTAAGTGGGTTAACCCTTTATCAAACCTCATAAAAAAGCCACATGGGATGTAAAGGAGGGGAAAAATACACGTGCTATTTAAAAACTACCGTAACTGCTGTTTAAATAAAACGCTTATCCCCCCCCACCTCCTACACAGTCCGCCTTTGTTATGGTTAGTGGTCATGCATCTAATTTCTTTTTTTACCGGTTTTTCTCAACTCTCTGACTTGTATTTTGTTATATTGTTAAATCAGGGAGTCATGTTTCGACCACCTCAAAATGTTCAATTACTTCCAACTTTTGTCAGCACATGCATTTCCGATGTCAGTGCAATAAAACAGCATCAATTTCCTTCCTTTTATATACCCCTCCTGGTACAAATAACACAACATTAACGGGTGATTTGGCATCAAACAGTTCGTGGTAACGAACTGTAGTAAGGAGCGACCCGGCTCAATAGTAAACGAAACTCTAAAAAACAGAATTTTGGTTCTAATCGATACACCAAAAGAATCAGATTTTTATGCTGATTTTAAATATATAAGTTTCATTAAATTTAGTCTTACTCAACAAAAGTTACGAGTCTGAGAAAATTTGCCTTGTTTTGGAAAATAGGGGAAAACACCCTCTAAAAGTTATTGGATCTTAACGATCACACCATCGCATTCAGCGTTTTAGAGAACCCTACTGTAGAAGTTTCAAGCTCATATCTACAAAAATGTGGAACTTGGTGTTTTTTGCCAAAAGACCGATCACGGGTGCCTGTTTATTTGTTTGTTTGTTTGTTTTTTCCCCAGGGGTGATCGTATCGACCAACTGATCCTATATTGTCGCGCGAGGGCTCATTCTAACGGAAATTAAAAGTTCTAGTGCCCTTTTTAAGTGACCAAACAAATTGGAGGGCACCTAGGTCCCCTTCAACGCTCATTTTTTCCCAAAGTCAACGGATCAAATTTTTTAGATAGCCATTCTATTCAGCATAGTCGAAAAACATAATAACTATGTCTTTGGGGCTAACTTACTCCCCCAAAGTCCCCGGGGGAGGGGCTTCAAGTTACAAACTTTACCCAACGTTTACCTACAGTAGTGGTTATTTGGAAGTGTACAGACCTTTTCAGGGAGATTTTTCGGTTGGGGAGGGGTGGTTGAGGGGATGGGGCTACGTAGGAGGATCTTCCCTTGGAGGAATTTGTCATGGAAGAAGAGAAATTCCATGAAGGGGGCGCAGGATCTTCTAGCACTATTAAAAAAAAACAATGAAAAAAAAATTGACAAAGTTTTTTCCATTGAAAGTAAGGATCAGCATTAAAACTTAAAACGAACAAAGATTATTATGCATATGGGGGTTCATCTCTTCCTAAATACCTCGCTCTTTATGCTAAAGTATTTTTAGTAATTTCAACTGTTTATTCTACAGCCTTTGTGATTCAGGGGTCAATCTAAAAGAATTGGGACAAAATTAAAGCTTTAATGTAAATGTGAGGTATTAACGAGGGGGCAAACCCCCTCATATACATAATAAAAATATACGAATATAGACGTTCGTTACGTAAGTTAATTTGTAAGTTACCAATATTTTTTACTAATAAAAACGTTCGTTCAAAATCAAAAATTTTAGTTGCCTTTTTAAGTAACCGAAAAATTGGAGGGCAACAAGGCTTCTTCCTCCACCCTTTTCCTCAAAATCGTCTGATCAAAACTAAGAGAAAGCCATTTGGCAAAAAAAAATTAATACGCAAATTTCGTTTTAATTAATCAGTTGCAGAGAGCCAAAATCAAACATGCTTTAATTCAAAAACGTTCAGCGATTAAATAAATAAAAAACAAGTTTTTTAACTGAAAGTAAGGAACGACATTAAAACTTAAAACGAACAGGAATTATTCCGTGTATGAAAGGGGTGTTCCCTCCTCAACGCCCCGCTCTTTACGTTAAAGTTATTCAATGTTTTATAAAGTAGAATTGAGAGAAAGAGTCAAACTTTAGCGTAAAGAGCGGGATGTTGAGGAGGGAACAGCCCCTTTTCATACACGGAGTAATTTCTGTTAGTTTTAAGTTTTTATGTCACTCCTTAGTTTCAGTAAAAAAACTTGTTTTTTTTTATTTAATAAAACACAAGGACCGTTGAAATTGAATAAGAAGTCTTTTTAAGGAACTTTGAGCCTTTAGCGTCTCAAAGCGAACCTCCTTCATACAGGGAATAATTTTTCTTGGTTTAAAGTTTTAGTGTTGCTCCTTACTTTCAGTTGATCTAACTATAAACGGAAATGGCTTGTTATAGTAGATGTTGGCATTTCCATACTCCTTGAAAGGATCTCCTTTTTTGGCTATATATATTCTTTTTTATCATTCTATAAACAACATCTTGGTCTTAATGACGAAATTCAGTAATATAAATATTAAAAGTAATGAAAATATAATAATATTTTCACTCTATTGTTATAATGATAATATTTTGCTCTACAAACATATTAAAAAATAACCTTTTTAATATTTATAAAAATATTTTAAGATCGGGGAGGCGTCAAGCCTCTAATGGTTATAATTTAGTTCAGTTTCAGTCTGAAATTGGTGCCTACTCGATTGCCTCTTTGAATAGAGCTTACCACTTGAAAGCAGGAAAATAGTTTCTTCTAAATGGAACAACTCCCACCAAACCCTCTTTGACATATATATTCTGGCTCAACAAAAAAAAAGCATTCTTTTTAGCCTCAGGCAAGAACCGTACATAATTTATTAATACCAAATTTGTCTATTCAGCCTAAAGTCCACACTCCTGGTACAATCTACAGAGGTTAGACCCTTACAACTTCCTAGCAATAAAATGAAATTAGCAGTATAGGGAAAAAAAACAGGCGCATGCAAAGGGTTGCTCCCACAACACAAATACACAAAATGTTAAAAAGCGAGAATGTTTAGAAAAGTTAACTAATTACTTGTTGATAGCCTAGGAACTAGCCAATAGTATTCTTTTATCCCGTTGGACAGCAAACTCTGAAAGCAGAAGCAGCGATAGATGAAGGATAGAGACTGCGTAAATAATCAAGTTAAGTGTTATATATGGCTCAAGTTTCATAGATTCACTATTTTAACATGGTACGAACAGTGCAATAGTCTATATTAATTAGTGATTAAAATTATGAGGATGCCTTTAAATCAAAAGGTAATTAAGAATATGCTGACACTAAATAGGAGTGGTATATTACCATCATATATTGGTTTATATAGTGATATATATAAATTTAATGGTATTTAATGTTAGGAAGGGTTTCTAAAAATATTTAAAAGAGGATTCTATTCTAAAAGTAATGCTCAGACCTAAGAGTGAAGTTATCCTATTCTTAGGGCCAAGGTTGGAGGTTTGAGGTTTTGTTGGAGGTTTTCTGCCGGTTTGCATATCTTTTTCTCTTTGTAAGAATGTTGTCCCTCTTTACGACCTTTTCCTGCTTAGCAGCAGACAGTTCAGATTCGTCCTAACTGTGACGTTATTGCTTTCCCCGAGAGTGAAACTGTCCCATCCCACCTATTTATCTTCACTATCATTAATGGCCAAAGACAAAACCAAGCTGATTTAAATTAATTAAAGTCCTCTTTACACTAAGATTTTACTAATGTCGGGGTTTAGCTATCGCTAGTTTGAGCCAATCATATTTTTCATTAAGTTTTCTAATTAGCTGAAAGTTCAATGAAAAATCCTAATTGGCTAAAATTAACATTAGCAGAATCTCGATATTAGTGAAATTTTATTGTGATTGGGCCTTACCTGGGCCATGAAACATTGGAAAAAGAGCCTTTAAAATCTATAGTCGTGTTTTCCTCAGAAAGAGTTTTTGAGAAAGAATTTAGCTGTCAGGTTACGCATTGCTAACAGTTTTTTTTTATAATAAGAGTTAAACAATGAAAAAGATAAGGTAGTGGATAATGAAGACGTGCTTAAAGGTTTGCTTGACCGTTTTAAGACTTGTGTTAGAAACCTAAAATTCACCCTAGAAACCGAAAAAAAAGATAAAACACCGTTCTTACATGTATCGATGATGCGTAATTTTCGTAAGCTCGATTTGGTAACTTACGGAAAACCTAAACTAAATAATAGGATACCTTCACCTTAAATCTAACTTTAAATTAATTTTTTGTTAAATTAATGAATTTAATCTATTTTATTTATTTTAATCTAATGTTTATTATATAATAGATTTTAATTTATGGCCTGGATTTTGAACTCAATATTTGGTCAGAGCCATAATTTTCAAAAGTAAATATATCCTACAATTTATGTTAACGAAGAGTAAATAACGAATAACTCATGCTAAACGTAAACAAAATTCAAGAAAAAGAAAATTCGACAACAATCCTCCCATTAAAATTATTGAATTTTATGGTGATTCTGTAGCATATAACATTTGTTCAGTTTAAAGTTACCACTAGAAGTTAAAAGCCTGAGAATATGTGTGTAATTTTTGAAGAGGGGCAAAATATTCTCAAAAAGGAGAGTTGTTTTAACGAAAGTTACGCCATCGAATTCGACATATATCGAATTCGAACACTGCAGAGGTTTAAAGACAAAGATTTGTAATTTTGATTTTTTTTTTTCTGAGATGGATGGCTACGGAGGAATGTTTATTTGGTAGTTCGTCTGTTTTTTGTTGTTTTTACCCAGGAGTGAGCATATCGAACTAACAGTCCCAAAATACCATTAGCTACCTCAACTGAACAAAAATGGAAAGTTTTAGCACACTTTTTAGGAGATTATGCCACGTTCTAAAAGGTGCACCTAATCCATAAAAAAAAACGCACCTAATCCATAAAAAAACGCATGGTTAAAATAGACAACTATTTGAAAGGTTCGTTCAGCAGAATCGATTAATTTGAGGCTTGAAAACATTTTCTCAGATGATATGTATGTATGTGAGGAAGGTTCAGTGGGTCTTTGCAAAGGGTAGTGGTGATATGTCTGATGCCTGAAAAGGAGTGCTTTTGCTCGAGTTTTCCAACTTTCAGTGAGCCATCAAATTCATTTAGAAGAAATTTTAGGGAGGGAGTAGAAATTTATATTTAATTTTCCTTCCCAGAGATATTTTCGGACCAGCAATACGGCTGCTGCAGGTTGATAGCTCCACTCTTATTGTAGATTAATACATACATATATATATATATATATATATATATATATATATATATATATATATATATATATATATATATATATATATATATATATATATATATATATATATATATATATATATATATATATATATATATATATATATATATATATATATATATATATATATATATATATATATATATATATATATATATATGAGAGAGTATACAAGGAAATTAAACCTTAAAATTAATGTAAGCTTTTCTCTATGTGATGGTTGCTGCCCCCTTTTCAACCTCCCTTCTTTACACTAAAGGTTTAGAAAGTAACTTTAAAATTAATCTATTTTATACATTACAAATCAGCATGAATAATGGATTGTTGTTAATTCTGATAATTGATTATCAGAATTAGCATGATTAATTATCACTGATAATTAATGATGAATAATGGATTATCAATCTGATAATTGAAGCTATGTTCCTTAGAATTCCGATTTCTATTAATAAACGTTATTACTTACAGTTTTTTACTAGGAGCTGTTTGTTCCAAGGCTCTCTTAAATGTGAAAGAGCGCTACTAATCCCTGCTTCAGCCCCTGTTTTTCTTAAATTCAAGTCTAATATTTTTCAAGAAATGTTTCGTGAATTATCATCATTCCTGACAAAGATATACCCTCCAAATAATTATTAGAAGGGGGATATAATAATAATTAACAATATATTTTAATATATTGTAATTAATCTCTAATTAATAATTAATTAGAGGTTTAGCATTTCCGCAATTTTCAAGGCAAATTCTTTGAACAAATCTTTATACGCCAGTAGAGACTATTAATTTTTTTTATACAAGTAGGAAAATGAGATAGGCTATATTGCAATTTAAATCTCGGCAAAAAATCTCGTGATAGCTCTTGATAACCCCCTCCCCACACCTCAAAGAAGTTTCTAGCAAAACTCTCACTCCCGTCACTTTTCCAACTTTGTGCCGGTAGGTATGTAAATGTAATTCCAGGTTATACACAAAACTATTTTCTGCAATGAGAGGGGTAATGTCACCCCTCCCTCCGAACACCAATTTTGTAGGAGTAGTCAAAAAATATCATAGGGAATGAAGACGGTTGAAATTAATTTATATCTCGTCCCCCCTCCCCGAAACTTCTATATTTATCTGAAGACTCAAAGTGACTTAGAAAATTAAGACACAAAAGTACACTTTCCGAGGCTTCAAGCTACACAAAAATCCACTAGTCAAGGTCATATTCAGCAGGGGTAGGAGGAGGCTACTGTGTTTGACTCTTCCTCACGAAATTATTGTCTAACTCGTACAAACTTGAAAATAATTTATGCATTTTTGAGCTTTTAGTCCCTTTCCCCCTAAAAAAAATCATGGATATGCCCTTGTTTACTTTTTTAATAAATAATATCAGTAATAACCTTGTTTTACTGTTTAAAAAAAAAAGAGTTGAGAGAAATAGTCAAACTTTAACGTAAAGAACGGAGCGTTGAGGAGGGAACAACCCCTTTTATATACGGAGTAATTTCGGTTCTTTTTAAGTTTTAATGTCACTCCTTACTTTCAGTTGAAAATTTTTTTTATTAATCTTTAGTAATTACCAGTGATAATTCTGGCTTAGGCAACCAGGTTTTAGTTGAAGATATAGCTTCCAATTCAGGGTCTATGTCTAGTTTTTTTTCATTAGCCTAGAATGTGCCAGCCTTGTAACGAATGCTACAGAAAATGTGGAGATGGGTCATTCCAGTATTCTAAGTGCAATGCTTGGTGCAACCCCCCAGCTTGTGTTGGCATCATAAAAAGTACTCGCCTTAGAAACCCTAATTGGCTATGTGTACAGTGCCGATCGTCAATGGTTGTAAATGACGAGATTAATAAGATCGATAATCAACCTGAATTAGCCCAATCTCTCGAGGCGGTCATATCCCACCTTATTTATAATGAAGAAAATTCAACTAGTTACAACGATTACCAACTTGAAGTGATCGTTCCAATCGGTATTGTAAATTCCCCTTCTGTACCTTGTGTTTCTAACCATGACAACAATAGTTCTCCCGGACCGATTGATTCTTTAAAAATAACCACCTACCGTCAATCCCAAATTACCCCACAAATTTTTTGTTCCAGTAAAGATGAATTAACACGCAATGCAAAACGGCTAGTGTGTTTGAGCCCCATACCCGGGAAGATTGCCTTAAAAAAGATGCTGAAATTGTCAATCTCAAGAAACGGATTATTAATCTCAAGTTTCTTTATGATAGCTTGTCTGATCTTTACGAGCTCCAATAGTAATCTCTTCAAGGACAAAAAAATCAAAATGTTAAAAGTCAGTTTTCAGCTCGCAATTGTTTATGCTATACCCGCGTTAAAATCCCCTACCCCACCCAGAGTTCCTCTTTTAGCTGATGCTTCTGCTCCGAATATTCATTATCAAAATTCTTCAAGTTGCATAAAAACTACTGTCAAGCCCCTTGAACCAATAAAGGTCACCAAATGTAATCAAGCAGGTGCTTGTGAACTTCCTTCGTTAGGTTTTCTCAAGGTAATTAAAAAGGTTACAGATACTAATCCTACAGACCTTGTTTTAACTGAAGATAATTTATTCTTGAAATCCAGTGTTAATGACACATCTTTAAACAGTGACAATGCAGTTGAACTTGCAAGCAGAAATTCTCACCCAAAGCAATCAAATATTCAAAAAATGAGTTCAGTGATTTTAAGTGTAATCAACCTAATGTGTACTTTGCTTTTTAGATCGTAGATGTATGTCTAGTAATTGTAGATATCTACACTTTTGTAAAGTTTATGTTTTTAGCTGTTGTACAAATAATCTGTGTAAATACCCCCATGTGGATATTTGTAAAAAATTTCAAGTGGAAGATGCTTTGGCTGTGCAAAAGATCATATTGAATTGCCCATTATGGGTCGTAGTGGGTTCCGCAAAACAGGGCTGCCCAGAAGCCTTCTTAATTCTGCTAATTTTAACAATCATTTTAAGTCGTGTTATTTTGCTCATGCATCATCAGGGGTGGAGGGTAGGTTTAAAACCCAATCTTTTTTAGGGCAGCACTGAATGCATTCGCAACCTCCTCCACCCCAGGATCGTGTTCCAGTCGACTTCCGGTTTTATCCCCCTGCATACCCGATGCAGAGCAGCATTACCCAGGAAGCCCTCCCCCAAAATTCTCCTCCGTCTCGGGTATGTACGCGTGCCCGGTCAACCCAACCCCTGAGTTCACGTTACCTAATTCGGTCTATCCCCAAACCTACTCTTACTCACATCTCTCCCAAAGATCCACATCCCATAGACATAAATCCTCTCCCTGAGTCAAAGAATTCAATAACTAGTTCTGGCCTCCATCCGTCTTTATCCAAAATAAACCTGACCCCTTCCCTCTCAGACACCCTTTACCCTACATCCCTTTCCCAGCAACATCTTGCCTTTCCATCCCTCCCTAGAAAGAACACTCCCAATTTGACTTCTTCTCGTATCACCAGGAAACCTTTCCCCCATCCTTTGCAATTTATTCCCAGTGGGTACCCTACCAATGTGACTGTGGTTTGAGAGGTCCTGCATGCGAAAATTATCTTGTAATAAATAGTCCCCCTTCTGGCCACCCTACTACTAGGCAAATTGATCTTGAGCCAAATTGACAAAACGGGTATTTCTAGGGCTCACAATACTAAACATAAGAATTATAAACTACGGTGCCATTTCCCTAGGTTATTATTAAGTAATGTAGAAAATTTGTCGCCAAGGGAAGTAAACGTCCCAGGAATGAGTATGATGAAATAACTTGGATTAAAGGTAAACCAAAAGTTCTACCACGCCCATTAACTAACATCATTGTTGGTTGTTTTTATTATTCGCCCGGCCAAAAATCAGAAAGATTTCTTGGGGAAACTCCATGCATCGCTTGATTACCTCCAATCTAAACATCCAAATGCTGGGTTCCTACTCACCGGTGACGGAAATGAGCTAAATACAAGCCATCTTTGTCGGGAAGCTAATTTAAAACAAATTGTTAATATCCCAACCACAAAGGTGGTACTTTCCTTGACATAAATTGTACAAACATGCATGAATTCTATCAAAGACCCAATTCCCTCTCCCCACTCGATGGCAGTTATTATTTTGCGCTTTTGTTGGTAGTGGTTTGCTCAATTTTGGTACATGACTTTCAGAAGAGCAATGGGGAAATTTGTTTGCTGCCGAAAAAAATCGAATAAGAAAGCCAAACTTTTCCAAGAAAACTTACCAATAATTATTTAATTAATTTTCCAGAGGTCAAAAAGTAAAAAAAAATGTTCTAATGATAAGTCGTATATCAATGATGCAATAAAAAGTTTAACCCGACAAAAATTAAGACTGTTCCGCCAAGGAAAAACTGAAGAAGCTAACCTACTAAGGAAATATATAAAAAGCAGATTCGGGAAGCTTCGGCCCAGTATTACCGTAATAAAGTAGATGAACTCTTTAAAGCACGGCCGAAGCAGTGGTATAATACAGTCAAGAAAATCAGTGGTAAAACAGCAAAAAATATTGACTTTAATCTTGACGTTCCCCTTGAAACTACAGCTAAATCATTAAATAAACACCTTGCCGCTATTGTACAAACCCTTCCTAGTCTCTCATTTAATATTCCCCACCCCCAAGCACAAAACCAGGATATCCCTGTAGTACAACCTGTTGATGTTGAGGTGAAAATACATAAACTAAAGAGAACTTCACTATGCCCCCTTGACATTCCAATTGATTTAGAAAAATCATTTCCTGATAAGTTATCAAAACCTTTATTAAATATTTTTAATACAATAACTAAAAGTGGCTCAGTCCCTAAGTGCTGGAAAAAAGGATACATTACCCCCATACAGAAGAAAGGTGTTCGATTAGATTTTTATGGAGTTCGACCAATTACCTTAACGCCAATATTCTCTAAACTGTATGAGAGTTTCACAGCAGATTGGCTTAAAAAGACGATCCTTGTACTTATTAAATAAAAAACTAATTTTTTTAGCTGAAAGTAAGGAGCGACATTAAAACTTAAAACGAACAGAAATTACTCTGTATATGAAATGAGTTGTCCCCTCCGCAATCCCTTGCTCTTTACGCTAAAGCTTTTAATTGTTTTAAAAAGTAGGATTGTGGCAAAGAGTCAAACTTTAGCGTAAAGAGCGAGGGATTGCGGAGGGGACAACTCATTTCATATACGGAGTAATTTCTGTTCGTTTTAAGTTTTAATGTCGCTCCTTACTTTCAGCTAAAAAAATTAATTTTTTTTGTTTAATTTCTGAGCGTTTTTGAATTAATGCATGTTTGGTTTTGGCTCTCCGCACATAAATTATTAAAATGAAATTTGTATATTAATTCTTTTTTTGGCTAAATGGCTTTCTCTTAGTTTTGATCAGACGATTTTGAGAAATAAGGGGTGGAGAAGGAGGCCTAGTTGCCCTCCAATTTTTCGGTTACTTAAAAAGGCAACTAGAACTTTTAATTTTTAACGAACGTTTTTATTAGTAAAAAATATACGTAACTTAAGAATTAACTTACGTAACAACCTTTCATAACCTTATATTTTTATTATGTATACGAGGGGGTTTGTACCTTCGTTAATACCTCGCTCTTTACACTAAATCGTAAGTTTTGTCCCAATTCTTTAAGAATGACCCCTGAATCAGAAAGGCCGTAGAATAAATAGTTGAAATTACTAAAACTACTTTAGCATAAAGAGCAAGTTATTTATCTCTTCCTAAATACCTCGCTCTTTATGCTAAACTATTCTTAGAACCCCTCATATGCGTAATAATCTCTGTTCGTTTTTAAGTTTCAATGCCACTTCTTCCTTTCATTTGAAAAAACGTTTTCATGTTTATTTTTCATTGTTTTCTTATAGTAATGCTAGAGAATCCTGTGCCCTTTTCATTGAATTTTTCTTCCCCCATGACAGATTCCTCCAAGGAAAGATCCTCCAACATAGCCCCCTCTCCTCAGCCCCACCCCAAAACAAAATAAAATCCCCCTGAAAACGTCTGTACACTTCCCAATAACCATTACTATATGTAAACACTGGTCAAAGTTTGTAACTTGCAGCCCCTCCCCCAGGGAGTGTGGGGGAGTAAGTCATCCCCAAAGACATAGTTATTATGGTTTTCGACTATGCTGCACAAAATGGCTATCTCAAAATTTTGATCCGTTGACTTTGGGAAAAAATGAGCGTGGGAGGGGGCCTAGATGCCCTCCAATTTTTTGGTCACTTAAAAAAAGCACTAGAACTTTTCATTTCCGTTAGAATGAGCCCTCTTGTGACATTCTAGGACCACTTGGTCGATACGATGACCCCAGGGGAAAAAAAACTAAAAACAAACAAACAAACAAATAAACACGCACCCGTGATTTGTCTTCTGGCAAAAAATACAAAATTCCACATTTTTGTAGATAGGAGCTTGAAACTTCTACAGCAGGGTTCTCTGATACGCTGAATTTGATGGTGTCATTTTCGTTAAGATCCTACGACTTTTAGGGGGTGTCTCCCTCTATTTTCCTAAATAAGGCAAATTTTCTCAGGCTCGTAACTTTTGATGGGTAAGACTAAACTTGATGAAACTTATATATTTAAAATCAGCATTAAAATTCGACTCTTTTGATGCAGCTATTGATATCAAAATTCAATTTTTTAGAGTTTGGGTTACTATTGAGCCGGGTCGCTCCTTACTACAGTTCGTTACCACGAACTGTTTGATTAAACAAAAAATACATTTTTTTTTAACTGCAAGTAAGGAGCGACGTTAAAACTTAAAACGAACAGAAATTATTCCGTATATGGAAGGGGTTGTCCCCTCCTCAACACCCCGTTGTTTATGCTAAAGTTTGACTCTCTCACAACTCTACTTTTTAAAACAATGAAAAAAAACTTTAGCGTAAAGAGCGATGTGTTGAGGAGGGGACAACCCCTTTCGTATACGGAATAATTTCTGTTCGCTTTAAGTTTTAACGTCGCTCCTTACTTGCAGTTAAAAATACTTCTTTTTATTTATTTTCTGAACGTATTTGAATTAATGTATGTTTTGATTTTAGCTCACTCCACAGGAATAATTAAAGCGAAATTTGCATATTATTTTCTTTTTTTTGCTAAATGGGTTTCTCATAGTTTTGATCGGACGATTTTGATAAAAAAAAGGGATGGGGGGAGGCCTATTTGCCCTTCAATTTTTGGTTACTTAAAAAAGGAACTAAATTTCTATTTTTTTATGAACGTTTTTGCTAGTAATAAACATGCGTACCTTACGAATTAACTTACGTAACGAACTTCTATATTTGTGTATTTTTATTACGTATATGAGTGGGTTTGCCCCCTCGTCAATGCCTCGCTTTTTACACTAAAGCTTGAATTTTGTCCCAAATATTTAAGAATGACCCTTGAATTACAAAAGCCGTAGAATAAATAGTTGAAATTACTAAAAATACTTGAACGTAAAGAGCGAGGTATTGTGGAGGAGACGAACCCCCTTATATACGTAATATTTTGTGTTCGTTTTAAGTTTTAATGCTGCTCATTACTTCCAGTTGAAAAAAAAATTATTTTCTCATTTTTTTTTTTTTGTAAAAAATGCTAGAAAATCTCGCACTCCCTTCATGGAAACTCTCTTTCCTCGTGATAAATTCTTTCATGGAAAGATCCTCCCACGTATAACAGCACCCCCCTCACATTCCCTGGTCCAAGAATTGTAAGTTATGCAAGCTATCGATTGCTTATACACATGTTTGTGTTTAGGAAATGGTCATAAGTTTGAACTAGGTCTGCAAGAACTTAGGGTAATACGGTGAAACCCAGAGGAAATGTTGAGGGGGATTCTGAACAAACACAAAATACGCTACGTGCATGCTGGTTGTGAAAAGGGCATATGAGTGATATCTCAGGAACAGTTTAGGATATTAAGTTGAAACTTTCAGAGCCTGTTGAAGGAGAGGGGTGCTAAAAAGTAACCGGGAGCCAACCAGGCACACCATCACACATTTCGAATGCCCCTCTCTCTTAACACTAATCAAAATCTGAGAGAGCCATTACGTATAAAATAATTAGAAGGCCTAATATCTCCTGGGATGATACGAACCTCACAGCCTCCCAGGTAATGGTTATAAATTATGGAATATACATACTAGTTACAATTAGGATTTATATAATTGGGAAAGCTAGGATGTTTGATCCTGGGTGGCTCTGAAAAGGCTACGCGTGTTAAGGTGAAACTTTAGGAAATATTGAATGGAATCTTTAACTAAAATAAGACACTACATGCATACAGGCTATCTACTACTACCACTACTACTAACAACTCACTGCAGCACCAAACCACTTGAGGGCAACATAGCTACGCACGCTCCTCCTCTATCCCAATCTATTCAAAGCCTCCCTCGTTGCCATTTCCTTTAAATCTTTCTTTATGACATCCTTCTACCCCAAACGAGGACGACCTGCTTTTCATTAGCCCTAGATGGTTGACTGAAAAGGATAATTTTGGGCAATCTGACATCCTTCATCCGCAGAATGTGTCCGAGCTATCTCAACTTTTCTTTCATTATAACCCTAGAAAGCGGAATTGAACCCCTTTTTTCAAATACTACCAAGGTAAGTGAAGCTGCCAACCTGATCAATATTTTCGTTACTCAACGTCACCTTTACATATTCATTTACTCTTAGCCTTAGTGACTTAGTCTTCGTCACATCAATTTCCAAACCTATTGAAACCTCTGAGCTCCCAAACCTCTGAGCTCCCAAAACCTTTAGCAGTTCATTCGTTTTGCTCATACATTCATCTAGGATGCTTAAATCATCAGCAAAATCTAAGTCCAAGAGAGTTTTTCTTCTTCCTTTGATCATGTAGTCTCGCACTACCTTTCCTCTGCTCCTTAAGACAAAGTCCATCAAGATAATCCATATAAGGGTGTATAGAACATAACCCTGCTGAACTCCTGATTTAAAGCAAAACCTGCTGCTAACCTCATTTCCTACCCTAACCGCAGCAGCGTTGTTCTTGTACATGACACTAATCACTTTAGTGTACTTTTCTGGTATACTATACAAGGATAAGACCTTTGCTAAAGCTCCTCTATCAACAGAATTGAACGCTTGCTCATAATCTATAAAACTGAGGACCAAAGGTGTTTAATAACTCAGGCAGTTCTCCATTATTAACCTAAGAGTGAAAATTTGGTTGACACACCCACTACCTTTTCTGAAACCGCACTATTCTTTTCATAAGACTTTGTCTACAGCATCTCTCAGTCTAAAAAGTATCATATTGCTAAGTAATTTGCTACCTACAGAGACCAGATTAATGCCTCAATAATTATCACTCACACTTTCATCACCTTTTTCAATACAGTGGTTTAGTTAAGGTTTCTTAAAATCGTTAGGTATTTTCCCTTTTTCAAACATCATATTCATAATCTTCAGTAACATATTTCTAACCTCAGAGCCACCATATTTAAGAAACTCCTTTACCACACTGTCAGCACTTGGAGCCTTATCATTTTTTAACCAACAAACAAATCTTCCTTCACATCCAAGGTATCATAAACTTTTTCATTTTCCTCTATATCTTTTCCTGCAACTGTGCTTCAGTTTAGCACATTATCAAAATGTTCTGCCTATCTCTCTTTAACCCTTTCCTTATTGCTGATTGTGGCCCCGTTCCTGTCTTTAACTTGGACAAATCCAGATTGACTATTCCCTCTCAATTTTATGCCAGTACAATATTTTACTATTATGCTGTCTAGCTGCATCTTCGAGATCATCGGCAATTTTATCCATGCCCTCCACTTCACATCTCCTTAGTTCATATTTTAAAAGTTTCTCCACTTTTTTTACCTTTCTTTCGTTTTCATCTGATCCAACACTCAGATAATTCTTGTACAAGCCCCTTCTCCTCTTTATACAACGTGAAGCTTTTTCCACTATTACTCCTAGCTGTGGTCCTAATTTTTTTTTCCCTAAGACACCATCAGCAACTTCACAAATTGTTTTTCTAAAATTATTCCAACCATCTTCCACATTGTCAAAATTTAAATTCTCAAGTTTAGTATTAAACTGTTCTTGGAAATAGTAACTTAGGAGCGGCTAAGAATATTAACTTAAAACTTCCAGAGCTACTGCCACTACTACTATAACGACTCCAACTGCAACTGCGACTCCTTGCGACTGTTATTACGACTACTTGTGACTGCTACTACTTAAGACTGTGACTGTGATTACTTGTGTCTGAGACTGAAACTACTTGCAACAGTTACTCTGATTGCTAATGATTGGGACTCCGAATAGATGTGACAGCAACTGCTCCTGTGTACATCTCCAATTGTAACTGCGATCACTTGTAACTGTAACCTGTAACTTGTAACTGTAACTGCGACGACTATCACGACTTGTGACTGGGTCTGCTTGTGACTGAAACTACTTGCAATCGTGGCTTTTGTGACTCTCAATACTTGCAACTCCAATAGCTTGTGACCACAACAAGTTGTGACTGCGAATCCTTGCAATTGCGACCATTTGCAGCATCGGCTCTAACTGCTTTCAACTGGTGTTGTAGCTGCGAAATCCTGCGACTGTGACTACTGCGACTACTTTACTTAAAACTTATATTGAATCCATTTAAACATTTTTTTTTACACCTGTACTGTTAGAAAATGAAAAATTACTTCCGTGTTAAAGTTTTAATCCTATATTGCTGAGATTTTCAGGAATTAAACTAATTATATATCAAATATTTATTTTTTTTACTTTCATTAACTCTTTCCAGTCATTTTGATTATTATTAGCTGTTTTTAGTTTTCTTCGATATTTTGAAAAATAAAAGCACACACAAAATATGTATAGTGTTCAATACAAACAAATGGCAACAGACTTTAAAAGGTTTAGGGTTAGGGGAAGGCAGTTTCAAAAAATCCCTGTCAATGGTAATTCTTGTTCGTTTTAAGTTTGGATCGAGCATTCAGCTTAATTTTTACTCAGATTGAGGTTTTATTCTTTGATAGTAATTTCTGGTCGTTTAAATTTTAACTATAATCCAAACCTAAAAACTTTCTGTTTCCTATAAAAGGTCTGTTAGCATTTTGTGATCAAAATATATTAACAATAAAGATTCAAATATGAATACAAAAAATTGTGGGTTTCTGCTAAAATTGACTTTTCGACATCCAGAACGGTACTCTCTTGGATCTTAAAAGATGTACAGCAGATTATTAATGTCCAGACCCTTAAGGCATGTAAGGTCAGCATAGCAGCTTTTTAATTCCAGTATCTTTTGGGAACCAATAAATAAAATAGAAGATAGTATATAGTTTGTCCAAGCCGTCAATACATTAGAGCAGCCGTAGTATACAGGTAGCCATAGTATACAGGTAGAGCAGCCGTCAATACATTAGAGCAGCCGTAGTATACAGGTAGAGCTGCCGTCAATACATTAGAGCAGCCGTAGTATACAGGTAGCCGTAGTATACAGGTAGAGCAGCCGTCAATACATTAGAGCAGCCGTAGTATACAGGTAGCCGTAGTATACATGTGGAGCAGCCGTCAATACATTAGAGCAGCCGTAGTATACAGGTACAGCAGCCGTCAATACATTAGAGCAGCCGTAGTATGCAGGTAGAGCAGCCGTCAATACATTAGAGCAGCCTTAGTATACAGGTAGCCGTAGTATACCGGTAGAGCAGCCGTCAATACATTAGAGCAGCCGTAGTATACAGGTAGCCGTAGTATACAGGTAGAGCAGCCGTCAATACATTCAAGCAAGAATAAATGTTTCGTCCTGATGATTTACATTTCGATGATCTACATCTTGATGATTCCCCTTCTTCGAGGGGAGATGGGTGGGGGTTAGTGAATTGACAAAGATATACCCTGTTTTCTTCTATATACTATTGACTTTTTTCCTCTAGCCCAACAGATCTAATAAGTAATTAAATTAAAAAACCCATTTCATATACGGAGTAATTTCTGTTCGTTTTAAGTTTTAATGTCGCTCCTTGCTTTCAGTTAAAAAAAATAGTTTTTTTTTTTATTTAATTTCTGAACATTTATGAATGAAATGCATGTTTGATTTTGGCTCTCCGCACATAAATTATAAAATGAAATTTGCATATTAATTCTTTTTTTTGGCTAAATGCCTTTCTCTTGGTTTTGATCAAATGATTTTGAGAAATAAGGGGTGGGGAAGGAGGCGTAGTTGCCCTCCAATTTTAAGTTACTTAAGAATTAACTTACGTAACAAACTTTCGTATTCTTATATTATTATTATGTATATGACGGGGTTTGTCCCCTCGTTAATACCTCGCTCTTTTCACTAAATTTTAGGTTTTGTCCCAATTCTTTAAGAATGACCCCTGAATTAGAAAGGCCGTAGAGTAAATAGTTGAAATTACTAAAAATATTTTAGCATTAAGAGGAGGTATTTATCTCCTCCTAAATACCTCGCTCTTTATGCTAAAATATTTTTAGAACCCCTCATATGCTTAATAATCTTTGTTCGTTTTAAGTTTTAATGCTACTCTTTACTGTCGATTGAAAAAACCTTTTTCATATTTATTTTTTCATTGTTTTTATACTAATGCTAGAAAATCCTGCGCCCTTTTCATTCAATTTCCCTTCCCCCATGACATTTTCCTCCAAGAAAGATCCTCCCACATAGCCCCCTCCCCTCAACCCCACCCCCAAACCCAAAAAAATCCCCCTGAAAACATCTGTACACTTCCCAATAACCATTACTGCATGTAAACACTGGTCAAAGTTTGTAACTTGCAGCCCCTACCCCAGGGACTGTGGGGGAGTAAGTCATCCCCAAAGACATGGTTATTATGGTTTTCGACTATGTGGAACAAAATGGCTATCTCAAAATTTTGATCTGTTGACTTTGGGGGAAAAAATGAGCGTGGGAGGGGGCCTAGATGCCCTCCAATTATTTGTGTCACTTAAAAAACGCACTAGAACTTTTCATTTCCGTTAGAATGAGCCCTCTTGCGACATTCTAGGGCCACTTGTTCGATACGATGACCCCAGAAAAAAAAACAAAAAAAAAACAACAAATAAACACGCACCCGTGATCTGTCTTCTGGCAAAAAGTATGAAATTCCAAATTTTTGTAGATAAGAGCTTTAAAATGTTTGCTACAGGGTTATCTGAAACGATTAATGTGACGGTGTGATTTTCGTTAAGATTCTATGACTTTTAGGGGGTGTTTCCCCCTATTTTCCAAAATAAGGTAAATTTTCTCAGGCTCGTAACTTTTGATGACAAAGACTAAATTTGACGAAACTTATATATTTAAAATCAGCATGAAAATCCGATTCTTTTGATGTATCTTTTAGTATCAGAATTCCGATTTTAGAGTTTCGTTTACAATTGAGCCGGGTCACTCCTTACTACAGTTCGTTGCCACGAACTGTTTGATGATCCCACTCTTGTTCCATATGCATGGAGCCACTAATATGCCATCTACATTATTGGTGGTTGATTTATCCGAGCACTAGAACTCGCTTCTCTGAAGGGAGAGGGGTGGGAGTTAATGAATCAACGAAGACGTACCCTATATTCTTTTACATACTATTTACTTGTGTTCTTCCAGCCCAACAGGTCTAATAAGTAATATTCCCACTCATACTCCACGTGCACAGAGCCAATAATGTGCCATCGCCATCTACGATATTAGTTGATTTATCTGAGCACTGGAATTCCCCCTTGTTTGAAGGGAGAGGGGTGGGATTTAATGAATCAACAAAGATGTACCCTATTTTCTTCTACATACAATTGACTTGTGTTTTTCTACCCCAATAGATCTAACAGGTAATGATCCTACTTTTGCTCCATGTGCGTGGAGCCACTAATATGCCATCCGCATTATTGGTAGATTTATCCAAGTACTTAAATTAGCGGTCGGGGTTACAGGTTTTAGATACCTTTTTATGTCTTAGGCAGCGAAATTAGCAAGGTACTACGCCCGCTTTGGATTCAAAGAGCCTAACCCGGGTACCGGAGAACCAACCTCAGGGCGTTTTTCACCACACTAAGGCGGATTCCCAGAAATACATTCCTGCTCGGTCACGCGTCTCGAAAACCACTGGAAAGTAAAAATTGGAAAATGAAAAGCAAAGACGACGCTTGGAGCACGAATGCTAGTGGAATAAGCTATATGAACATACCTACACTTTCAAACAGGAACTAACCGTCTTCATATGTTCCACATAAATTTTCTTTCACAAATTTAGCCATTTTCTTTCATTTTCTTTGGATTTCTTCAAAATTTTGCCATAAACGTGGTTTTTTACCCCACTTTCTACCACCTGTCTGGAAAGCGTTTTAATCGCCAAAATCCGAATATGAAGCTATTCCTAACCACCTTCATCCACGGAAACACATGGAAAGTGATTCTATATCTAATTTCCAAATCATGCAAACACGTTTGTAGTTCTACCTAAAAAAGTTAAGATATTATTTCAGAAGAGCTTTTTTCATTTAAATTGGAAATTTTTTAGAAAGAGGAACGCATAGTTGGTCTTTCACTCCCACTTTCGCAAATTCGTAGAATCTGAATTCAATATGTTTAAATTTTCCGAGAGGACATCCCATTCATTTTGGTGGTGTTTTATTTAAACTCAAATAGTATCGGAGTGAAAGCTTGCTCCAGCATTGAAAAGGAAAATGACCAGCACCATCTAATGTTCGGAAACTTTTTCACATAAAGCTGCTGCAGACTCTTTTTTTCGGATATTTCCAAATGTTGGGGAGGTAAAAGAAAACACAAACTGGTTCTCAGCTTTAAAAAATCGGAAAACCTACGAAATGAATCATCAATGAATAACCCTACTTATACTCCAAGATTCACTCCTGGACCGGCTGTGGTTAATTTGTCCTCTAGGTAATATGCTAATGGATAATATGCTTGACCTAAGAATTCTATCTAATCTCCACAAAGACCCGTCCATTATTACAACTAAAGTAGATAAAAAGCAGTTGGTTGGTTGTCATGGATACGGCAGATACGACACAAAAATCTATGTACATCTAGATGACAAAATTACACATACAACTATAACCCACGATCATACTGATCAGTTTGCTAACAAAATCATAAATGAATTAAAAGATCTAAAACAAAATGATAAAATGACTCCACGATTATATAATAAATTTTTTCCCTGGGACAGCTTTTGTCTAAAATTCTATGGTCTACCAAAGTTACATAAGCAAGGCATCCCTTTAAGGCCCATCGTAGCTTTTACGACAACCCCCTCCTCCAATATTAGAAAACGGTTATGTACAACCTTCAAACCTTTGCTTTTTTCTCAAAATCTTAGATATGTAATTCGGTAGATTTAGTTGAAAAACTAAAAAACGTATATATTTCCGAAAATTCAGTTATCAATAGTTTTGCAATTGTTTTATATAATAATTGTTTTATTAACAGTTTTATGTATACAAATACTGATGCAGCAGTATCTCAGCGAATATTAGAAAATAAAATAAACGAAAATTATCACTTAATAGAAGTTTCAGCAGCAGAATTAGATTGCGACGTCTTAATGACCTTGGTCATTAAGACTTGGTCATTTGGACAGTTTAAACTGTGTAACGAATATTCAATGTATTTCTAATGCTAATATTCTTTTCACCAGCAAATCAATGGCTTACCTATGGGTGCGCCTCTCTCCGAGTTACTGGCGAGTATTTGTGTAGACCATATTGAAAATTGGGTACTAAATTATTATTTCTTGAAATATGTCTTCTGGGGACGGTACATGGATGACGTAGTTTCACCTTGGAACTATGGGGAAAATCAAATTTGGGGTTTTTTAGAGAAGCTTAATACATATGAGAGGAATTCACAGTCTACCTTTGAAATCGAAAATGCAAATAGAATCTCATTCCTAGATGTGTTAATTATTCGTAGCTTAGACAAACTCGATTTTACTATTTACAGTAAAGCAACACAAAGCAATAGATATTTACATTTTAAATCAAACCACCACCACCCCCCCCCAAAGCTAAAGGAGCTGTCCTAATCCCTCTCGTCGATCGTGCCGTAAACATTTGTTCTGATTCCTAGATTACAGCAGAACTAGACTTTATCAGGCTCATACATTTTGGAAATGGGTATCTTCATTTATTTATTAATAATACAATTAACCATAGACTGAAAAGACACTTCCGTCAAATCAACGGTAATTTACCTCCGGTAACAAATAAACGGTGAGAATCCCAATAAGCCCTCAAACATAATTTACCTCCCATATATCCGAAAAATCACAAAGACTCTTAAAAAAAAAGTATGCACACAAAATAATGTATATGTTGTATTTACCAATGATTTCAAAAATCATAAGCCTCCTAAATTCTGGTAAAGGTAAAACTCCAGTTACTCACCAAAGAGGTGCCTATCAAATACAATGCGATTGCGGCAAATTTTATGTAGGGAGAACTCACCAGAATTCAGAGAAACACCTACAACAGCACAAAGATGATACCAAAAAAGCTTTGAATTCTAATATTGTTTCTGTTTCTTTTGATTCTGCTTTAAGCAGCCATGTGTTCTAAAATCCTAGCCATAAAATACTTCTTGAAGAATCCGCCCTTATTAGTAATGACCTAGGAAGTAAGTAGTTTAAGAAGTAATTGAAATTAGACTTAAAAGTAATAATAATATTTTTTTAAATAGCGACTTGGGAGAATATTCACTAAATTCTCTATGAACAAATTTAATTCAAACCAATTTTACAAAATATTATAAAAAACCGAAAGATATTAACACAGAATCTGTCACAAATAGACCTATGAGATCAGCAGCCAAAAAAGCAAGATTAACACTAAAAACCTGTTTTTAATCATTCACTTTCTTTTCAATGAATTGCCTCGTTTCATCACAATTCGTTTATCAGTCCTGGTTGAACTTTGCTGAAGCAAGGATGCTGGGATTGTTTAAAAAAAATTAGTTAGATTGATTGTATCTTGTTGTAAGTTTTTCTTCTTATATATTTATGTTTTACTGAGGACGGCCCTTGGACATAGGGCCGAAATATTCATTCTAATTAGTTTCCCACTGTTTTGCGAACAGAATTTCCTGTTGTTCTTCTACTTTTTGATGTTTGTGATAGAAAGGCAGCGTGGTCTTGGCTGCTATTTACCATCTTATTTTTGTAAAATTCCTATTCTCTTTAAGTCAGACTTTTATAAATCTTTATTTGCACAAATGACTACGTTTTCTTTTTCTTATAGATTTTTATATGGCTTTTCGTATTCGTTCAAATACTGATAGCTGCTAATATATGCTCCGCCATACGAACGCAGAGATGGTTTTCTAAAAGAGTATCAACAGAGGAAGAAGCTTCAGGGGACAGTCGACCCCATCCATATTTCTTAAGAAGGGTTATGAGGAATGAAAACGAGTGTGCCCATCAGGTAAACATATTTGTATTCAAATAAAGTTCCTGGATTCCCAGTACTAGACACTTTTAAGTAGCTTATATGCCGCTAGTCTTTTTCGTCAGTCCATTGTGGGGACCTAAATGCTCGGGGAGAAATCAATAGAGAAACGTCAAGGAAAACATCCCCAGGAAGATCGTTTCAAAACGAACCTACTCGATATAAGCTTTTGTACTAAAATGTTATATTGTTTGCTTAAATTGCCCGTATCTTCATTACTTTTATTAAAGTATTTGTCTTTTTCATTACTTTCTTTTAGCTCAAATTACGTTCCATCAGAACGCTTTTTTTTTTTTTTTTTTTTTTTTTTTTTTTTTTTTTTTTTTTTTTTTTTACTAATAACCTAAGCCTCCATGTAACCGAACAACTGGTTTATCTTCTCTTCAACCCACATAAACATCGTTGCGTCTACAAAACTGCATCCTGGAGTGTAGACCGAGCCAATTTTAGTCATTTTTTTTTTTTTTACTCTGCTTACTATCAGTTTGTTAGCAAAATGTAGAACAATTACATAAAACCTAATTTTTTACGACGTCTGCCTTCTAATAAAACAAACAGATCCTTGGATTCATTTCCAGAGCTAAAGAATGTGACATTTTTTTAAGGTTTTATTTTAATCTGCTTACAAGTATCTTGAGTATGTAAAATATTCAAAAACCCTTTATTCTCTATTTCTGCCTGTAGGAAATTAGCTAACAAAAAAAAAATTAATCGTCGTCTATTCTCGAAACCGTTAAGACACATGTGGGCCCGCAGGTCTGTGTTTTTGGTAATGAACGAGTTTCGATATTAGTGAATGTTTCAAAACAGATTATTCTTTATTTTTCCCAGTTAAAACGTCGACGCGTCTGCGGATCCTTATTCTGGGCCAGAGAACGCAGGTTTTACGTTTATTTATTTTTTTTTTTTTTGCTTCCAAACATCTTGAATTTAGTGAATACATTTAAATTCATTATTCCTCAGATCTGCCTGCATACACGGTGACACGTCTATGGATACGTATTCTGGGCCAGGGAACCCAGCTATTATCTGTCCATGATTTTTTTTTCTTTTTATTACTCTTCTTGCTAACAACTGGATTGTTTGAAATTAAATAAAAAGCAATTTTCCTTTGCATCTACACCCCTGAAATGTCAATACGTCAATGGAACCATGAATGAGCCCAGGATTTTGATATTGGGAAATTTAAACACATTTTTCTCGGGTATTTTCAAAGGTGAGAGTTCTCAATAGGGAGGAAAGTGTCTAAGGGTGGATTTTCCAGGTAAATATTTACACAGGAGGGATTTGCCATAATTCTTGTACGAAATTATTTTTGTTCTTACCTTCTCTTTGGCTACTCAATTTACATGTGTAGATGTTCGTTGATAGTTTTCCGGGAAAAATTTTAAGCGGGGTTGGAAATGTCAAGGGTATTTTACCGTATGTAGGGGTGGGAGGGGATAGGATGTCAACAAAAAGGTTATTGCCTAACAGAACAATTAATTCATTTTCAATTCATTTCCTTACTTTTGTCTAGTGGCTTTTGTGTTTTCTTAGAGTTTTCATAGCATCCCTCGAGTTGTTTTTTTTTCTACACATGGGTTTACCATGAAATCAGAGGTGCCATTAACTGAATTTTTTGTTGGGGGGGGGGAACAAATGGATTTACGGACGTGCTGGTTATTTTACCAACTGGCTATTTTAGGTGAAAGTGCTATTAAAATTGTTTTTTTTTACCTACTGAGACTAATCGTCTTTCATCGATTCTATATCATAAATATTTTAGCCCATTTACCCTTAGAAAAATACAGTAAAATAATATCAGCCCACTTACCTTAAAAAAAAATAAACCAGTAAACTAATGGCACTACCCACCACTATTTTGGTGACTCATTTTTTTTACTTGCTTGCTGAAAAAACCAGGTCAGGGGTTTACCCTTTCCCATACATGAGCCCCCTTCATAGAGTAGGTGTTAAATGTACATATCCATCGTTTTTTTACTTTATTCTTCTTTGCTCATCCTTATTCTTTTTTAATCGTTATGGTTTAAATTATTTCTGTTCTTAACTGTGAAGACGCCTAGCTTTATAAGACAAGCGGTTGATATTAATATTTAGTAAATGTTTACATTGATATTTTTTATTACTGAGACTGAATCTCCTCCAGCATTAGGTATACTGACTACACTGAGGAAATCAAAATGATGTTTCACAGGACTGAAGACTAGTAAAATGATTGGCTGAGTGTTACCGACATAGGCAGTTACATAGTAACTAACAATCGTTGCTGCGATCTCAAAAGAAAGAAAATTCAAGGAAAATTTCCTCGTGGAAAATTCATCCGTAGAAAAGTATTCCGCAAAAAATTTCCTCTGTGGAACCCCTCCCCTGTGGTAGTTCCTTCCTCGGGAAATTCCTTCCTCGCAGAAAATTTCTTTCGCATATTAAAATCAATCGTGTTTTTGAATTTTAAGCATTTGAAAAATTACTTCAGAAAGTTGGCCCCATGCGGATTCCCCAGCGGTAAATTTTTCCTCCGCAGAAAATTCTCTCCGGAAACTTCTTCACGGAGAAAAATTCCCCCAGAAGATACCTTTCGCTCTTGCTGATACCACAAACCTTCGTAAGAGTGTACACACAAACTTCTTAAAGTATCATGGCAACTTCTTAAAGGCTCCAATTTTTAAAGATCGGACAAATAGTGTAGTAACTCATACAGGACGCTCACAAACATACATTCGATTTTATGCTGACGTGAATATTTTTAAGTTTGATCAGCTAATTGAAGCCTTTTTCCAGGAGTTTGTCCGAGATTTATGCCAAAGATGTGCAAAAGTGACACGTTCAAGCATAGCCTATCCTTTGTGTTGCCAGTCCGTTCCTGGTGGGCATAAGGAAACACAGCAAGTTAGAATGTGGTGCGTTAAATATCTCGCTTTTGGAATCAGCTGAATTAGTTTCGAACTTACTAGAGCGCCCTGGAAGGTGCTAGCTCCTCTTAGACATTGTTAACTCCCTAAATTTGTCTTAAGTAATTTGATTTTATTGTTCCTGAATGTTAACGATGCTACGTTTGTTTGCTGTCAATGCTTAGTGAATTAGATCTCAAAAAAATATTTCTTTTCAAATATTCCAATTCTCCAAAACTTTAGGTTTTTTGTAATATAGTTAAAGTGTTTTATTTATCTCTTAAAATTGTTATTTTCTTCATTACCTCCGTTTCGTTGATGTTCCCCCAGAACGGGACAAGTTACCTTTTTGGGTATTTTTTTAAGTTATTTTCGGACATTTTCTGAAAATAACCATGCTCTCTCAATGCAGTTAAAAAATCATTCTGGTATATTTTTGTCTTCCTGTCCTTAATTTTTTTAACACTGCTTGTGAATTTCAGTTTTGAATTTATAGCTGTATTATCGGTGCCATATTTTATTTCTTGAAAGTATGGAAAATTAAAATTAGAAAGTCCTTCACATTAAAAAGAAAATTAAAATACAAAAAAAAATCATAGTTGGTCGGGTATGAACCCTCAAGTAACTAAACAACGCTTCTATTCGTTTTAAAGAAACACATTCGACAACTTTTTTTGTAGCAACGCGGCTTAAAAACTATTGTTGAAAACTTTACCCTATTCATATTTTTACCGCTAAAAATATCCCATGTCTTGAATTTTTATTCCAGTTTATTGATTTATAATCTATATTCCGTCTTCTGTCTACGATGTTACTGAGATATACTTTTATTTTATCTTATTTCCTTATCATTTTTTGTCCTTTTTTATTTTATCTGCTTCAGATATTTTTTGGTTGTTGTAGAAGTATTTGTTTAAGATTTTATAATTTACAAGAGCCTGGGTTTTTTTATTGTTTTACCCTCAACCTGCTTTTTCTTTCTCTTTATTGTACCTCTTTATTATTTTTTTTTAATATGCGGATTTTGAGTTTGAAATGAAATGTCTATTTATCGTGTTTTCATATTATTTACCAAGAAGGTTTAATTATCATCATAACTATCATTATTTTATCATCATAACTATCATCATATCATCATTAATCAATCATCATAACTAATGTTGGATTTTGGTGAAAGCTTATAAATGATTCTATTCTGAATCATAAAAGTTATTATGTACCACGTTTTGGTGAAACTAAAATCACCAACTAATATTTTCATAGATTATTATTTTGTTGCTGCCAGTGGTATCAATTGCAAAGTGGGGCATTGGCTCTCCAAGATTTAGCCCTCCCTCTCCCTCCCATCCTAGATTTTGAAAAATATCCTTATTTTGGTATTTTCATTGAAAAATACTTTTTTTTTTGTATTTTCCTTGAAGAAACTGAAAATAAAGGAAAACTACCCATTCCTAATTTTTGTGAATTGGCAGCACTGGTTATTACCAGATGGTTAACAAAAATTCTTAGCAAATATAAATGTATTAAATTTTAATGGACAGTAATTCTCATTTTGTAGTTTTAATTTATATCTTTTTATTTAAGACTGATTATTTTTATTAGAATTTGAACGGTTTTCTTTTCATATGTTTCTATTTTAGCCTTTGAAGAATCTCCAGAGACTATTTATATTTTTAACGACCAGTTTAAGTGCTCATGAACTCATTCGATTTCTATTAGTTTAGATTCTATTAACTATATTAACAAATAACTTTAGTGTGAGAAATAGAAAACACTGTATTCCTTGCAAAAAATTTATTCGAGTTATTTTATTATCTGGTCTACGACAAAGATAATAATAGCATCAGAGAGTAGACTCAATTCTGTAGTAGGGATTATCCCTTACATGTGAATGCCGAAGATGAAGACAACGCGAAAATAATGTAGAGTTTCAATTCTAAAGTTTAAAGCGCTTTCGAACAAAGAGTTCAAACAAAAGTTTTATTTTTCTGGAGGGAACTGGGGGTTGTCATTTTATATAAAAATGAAATCTGAATACAGAATACATATCGATTCCAAAGAGCCCATTCAAGTTTTTTGTTTGGGGGTTGAGTCTCCAATGCCGTTTTTCATGCATGGCCTATCCTGATTACCTTAACCTAAGTTGATTCATATGTTTAAAGTCATTTGAGGTCAAGCTTTTGAAGCATCTTAAACTAAGTTTTGTACTATCAACTCTTTGGAGTACAATTTTCATTTTTAATTCATGCGAACTGAAAGGGGGTGGGCACTTTGAACGATCAGAAGAAAGCTAGACACAAAAACAGATAATAATCAGAGGAAAGTTGGACATACAAACAAAAATGTGCTTGATTAGTTGAAGTATCAATCAATCACATTTGTGCTTTTACTAGGGGTACTCATTTATGAAAATGTAGGGAGAGCAAGGACTAGAAAAAAAAGAATAAAGAAAAAAAAGAAGGATTTTCCAAAATATTGGGAGCACGGGTGTTTTTTCAGTAACAATAACAAGAAAGAATATTTTTAAATAAAACCTCCCCCCCAAAAAAAATTTACGCCCCTAATTTTCAATTTAGCAATGTTTTTTTTTAGTTTTTAGTGCTTATTCTTTATTATGCTTTTTCTTATTTACTGGTTTATTCTTTGTTATCATATTACATACTAAACATCCCGACTGCAGTTATCAGAGCACACGTTTGGTGATATTTGCACCAAAGTTGGTATTTGTTTTTCTTCAAAGATAATCAGAGTAAAAATAAATACTTAAGCAAGCCCGCTAAGAATTTGCGATGATGTACCTTCATTAAAAAAGATAATAGATACAAATGTTATAATCAAAGAAACGTATGAGATAGACGATCTGTAATGATATTAACTTGACTTTAAACTAATGACGTAAATTTGTACGTCATAGGCATAATTAGCCCCTGATTTGACGAAATGAATTTTGATACTGCCAAAATACAATCTAGCACACTGTCTTCCAATTCATATGCAATTAACTAACTATTTTCTTTTATATAGTAAATAATATTTTTTATTAAAAATATATTTATTAGCAATTAACTATCAATATATTATTTTATATATTAATTAACAATTTTATAATCCTTTAATCCAAAAATCATAATTCAAAACACGTTCTGTTGGAACAGGTGTGTTCCACCATCATTGATAGTGCCACCGCAGTGTCAGTGCCACCACCATTCACTTTTTTAGCATATCGTTATAAGATTTATTATTTGTATTGGATTTATTTATCTTTATCTTTTTTAAACATTTATTTTTCGCTTAATTCTTTCTTGTTTTCTCTTTTTATGGGGCTTTCAGTCATTTAATAATTCAAGCTGCCACAAGCCAATCTGATCCATTTTGTCTGTAATTTTTTCAAGGTTTGGCCTAAAATCAGTTAATCATTTTTTAAATTTTTACGGTAGCAAGAATTTAACGGTCCCAAACCGTCGAAATTTAAACCTCATAGTGTGAAGATATGCCAAAAAAATAAAATTTTGGTTTTAATTAGCATTTGGTCTTTGAAATTATTTGGACATAGAATAAAAAAGGACAGAAATATTGAATTAAATTTCAACTATTTTATTCATTATGTTGATAGACTAATATGTTAAAAGATGAATGTGGCGGAAGTTATTCATCATGAGCAAGACTATATAAATCCTGAGAAAGTTCAAAACAACATATTTTCTATGTAGCATAACTGAACAGCCAATTCTTAATTAACTAAAAATTCTTGATTAAAGCTAAATAAATCGCGATTATGCTTGTTTTGTTTTCTTTAAAAAAAGTTGTCTCATAGATGACGTTATATGACAGTATTCACTAAGAAGCTTAAAACCATAGACGAACAACAAGTGGAGCCCCAACGACATCTATTTTGAGAAAGTCTAGTATTATCTAGCTTTCCATAGACAGCTGAGAAAATACTGAGCTCTCATATTAGGCTGATGTTTCCAGAATAAAGCTATCAGCTTTTCTTTTTCGGCATTTATTAACCTGATCAGCCGCAAGGGTTGCATAAGTAAGCTATATCATGTAATTATTGCAGCATATAAAGTTTCCAATCTTCTCTGTGATCTTTTAAAACACCATAAAGTTAAGACTTTGAGGCAAGGACGCACGTGAGAATTCATTTCAGTAACGTGTTACGTGTTGGGGCTAAATTTTAGTCGTAAGGTCAGTAGAATTAACTATTTAGTGCTGCCTAGACTTAAAAAATCTTAATTAAAACCAATAAAATTGCAGTTTTGATTATTACTTTCAATAAAATTTCGACCTAACTGTCCAATTAGAAACCATATACAAGCAAAATAACGCAGAAGTAGAGCAAATTATTTTCAAAAAAACAAAAATATAGTATTCTTTGGGAAAGCAAGGTGGCACTACTAAACAGGGCCGGATAAAGTGCGAATGGACCTAGTTTGGATCTCGCAGTTGAAAGGTTTCCCGTGTCACCGTCAAAATAAACAATTTTTATTTTAATTTTAAAACAAATAGTTTTTGACGATAAAGTACAAATTATTCAAATAATTAAAAACGTACTGATTTTAGATTTGCATTGTTGGATGAGATTTATAAATGTATTTATTATTATACTTTCTGACACAGAAAACTAATACTAATAAAAGTTCATGTCAAATTTATTGAATTTGATCGAGGTAATCCTACATTAAGAAGATTTTGTACCACGCGCATGAGTTACTTTACGTATGTAAACTAGTATGCATATATTTTTTATTTGAATATTTAATATATAAAGGGAGAAGGATCATATCCCTGATTTTCTTTTTGGGCTGGGGGATTATAAAAGGATTTTTTCGGGGGGGGGGGGGTACAAAAAACTTTTTAAAACGTATTAAAAATTTGTTCATATTATTTTTGCTAAGTTTTTATGAATCGGACAAACATTTCGGGGGGGGGAGGTGTTCAACCTCCCTCCCTTCCAGACACGGCCTTAGAAGGGGACACCGTAAAAAAAAAAGTCAATCGGTTACGCACCTATTCGAACCGGGCCACTGGGCCTGCTACTTAGCTGTAATATTAAGTTGATTTAGCAAGTTTGTTAGTATATAAATAGTAATGCCCAAGCTACACTCTATTCTTGTTGATAAAAAGCCAAGTTTTATGAGAGACAGGGGTTTTTCTTGATTTTGATCCCATATTCATATGGGTTCTCCTTCCACTTCACATTGACACACTCAAGGTCAATAAGAATGTAAAATCGATTCCTATTGTTGGATTATGTTTAGCTAACCAATCATAGACCATTTTTCATTCGAACATTAAGTAGCTTATGTTATGAGATGGCAGTGTCCATCTGGCATAATTTCACACCTATATTTCAGAACTGGGAAATTAAAATGGTGGGCAATTTGTTTGAGAAGTATTAAACAACACTAATTTGCTTCCAATTATTTTCTAGTAATACCGTTTCTGGGTAGCTTTACCAGATTCGGTAACTTGGTAACAGATATAAAACTGCTGCTTCAAGCTTCCATCTTTTCTAGTCTTGGAAAATCATACCATGACTCTTGACCAATGATCCTAATCATACCATGAATCTAACGATTTTAATATCATTGGGTGCAATCATGATATGTCGTGATTTTGTATATGACATTAGTATGTTTCAAAAGATACGATGCATATAATCTTGTACATGAAGATTCAGTTCTTTTCAAAAATTTTATTCTATTTCAAATATCATATTCATTCAATTACAAAAGGCACAAGATATAGCAATTCTCCTTGAAATGCACCCTTGAACACCACTCTATGATGTTTCAGTTCACAGCTTTAACATTGTATGTCAAAACATCCGCTTTGTACCATTTTATATATGAAGACGTGAAAACAGAATTTTTTTGTAAAAAATAGTTTTTCATTTTAGATATTATATTTAGCTAATTGAAATGGCAGTATATCAAGCAATTTCCTTTCAAACGAGGCTTTAAACAGCTCTCATGAGGTTTCAATGCCCCACTAGCGTTGAAGAATACAAAAAGAAAAGGAAAGAAGAGACATCAGTGCTACCCATACAAAAATGTGATCCCTTGTTATTCAAGTCAGAAGACTCTAAATTTTCTGAATATGGCTTTTGATCATGGCAATTTCAATGGTTTATTTATTGTTTCTATCTCACACCATCTTTCGAGGACTTAAAGACTTTCGAAAATTTTATCTTTTGAAAGTGTTAAAGATTTGTTTTCGAAATAATATTTTTCTATTAAAACTAATCGATATCATTTCATGTATCAGCTACAAATGAAATTTTTTTTTCTCACTAGCCACTTAAAAAAAATTATTGTTTTTTACAATGGCCAGTTCGTTCTTTACTCGGTTGCTGTTACTGCTGCAGCCTCGATTGGCCTATCACAAATTTTATGTTTTAAAGTTGAAGAATGTTCAACTACAGAAATTACGAATGGCATACATGATTCGCACCGTAGTCCTGCGTAGCTTGAACTTACGACAAGTGTGACTATATTGTGATCAGGGCGTAAAGCACAATGGCTGTATTTAACACGCAAACATTTTCAGAATATATATACGATTGATATTCTTTCCTATACTTTATCCCTATTAGCCGAGAGAGACGCTCAAACCAATACATTTTATCTTAGTGTTACAACAGGTAAAACGCTCCAGAAGTCACCAAAATGGTACAAATACACCCTACCTGACAACCCTAAAGGAAACTCTCAAATACAACAGTATTAATAACATAATGACTGTTCCAAAATTTTATACTAGAGGCAAATACTGAAAATAAAATATTTTTCTTTTATAATATGATTTATTTTTTCTAATTTTGTGGGTAAATTGGGCTTTGGTCATGGAACTAATTAAAAGGCTTGTAATACTATTGATGATGGTGAGGAAAAAGAGGACCAGTGTTTCCAATTGCTTGATATTAGATAATGCAGGAACAATAGCAAAAGTGTATAAAATCCATCATTTTTCAAGCAAAAGTGCACCAGTGATTAACTTTCAATAAAATTCATTTTGAATATGAGATTATTAGATAAACACGCAGTAAATGGCGCAAACACACCTTTCCTGACAACTCTCAAGGAAACTGTCACATAAAAATGACAAAATAGTTTTAAAATGTATATATTTATTTACAAATATATAAAATAACGCTTAACGCTTCCTCAATTTCTTCTCTTGTTTCTCGTATGATTGTTTTCTCGAATTCCCCCCCCCCCTGCGAACCTTCGAATTGGCTTCTTCGGCATATGATTGTATCTATATACTATTGCGGAAATATTCCTATGTAACTAATAGAATGGCTCACAATTTGACTCTGTGATACGAATATCTCTACAGATAATGTGCTTTAACTGTTGAAAATTAACCAATTTTAAGAAGAGAAATTGGATACTATTTAATCGTCCATGACTCAAAATATTGCTCCCGAATTTTAATATTTAACAATATGTGCACATAAGTTGAAATAATAATAGCTTTGTGTCCCTTTATTTTTTGAATCTCCCAGTAAATTAAAATATGTATTGTGTTCTAAAACAATGTATGTACATTCAATATTTGTGTGATTATTTTTTGTAATCCTGCCATTAAATTGTAATTCATTAGAAAGTGTATGCCAAATTTATTTTCGCAATAAATGTAAGCACTGAAATGAGTTTTTAGATATTTGACACTGCTTACGATATAGGATTCTATCTTATCCGTTGGACCGAAGGGGTGGAGCCACGCACCTCAAGATTTTTCCTAGTAACTTCTATATTTTTTTTTTTTTTTTTTTTTTTTTTTTTTTTTTTTTTTTTTTTTTTTTTTTACAGGGTTCGATTGCATTTGTTTATAAATCACTGATATAAAGACTACGTGTTGCCTAAAGATTTTTTTTCAATGTTCTTTAATCTGGACAAAGTACATAAGGCGCCTTGTAGGGTAAAAAAAAAATACACACTCTAGTAGCAACTTGGAGTAGCTGCATAATTTCAAATGTAAACCCCATCAAAATTTCTTCCGCTAGACCAAAAAATAATCATATCATACTTCAACTGAGCAATGATCATATTTCACGCTAATTTCATTATAGATAAGCTTCTCAGGAAGCTTGCCAATCGTCGAACATAAGTAATCGATCTATATACGTCACAGGTTTTTGTGTCTTTATTTTCTTAAAAATGCACGTCACTAGACCTTCACTCAGCGCAACAGGAATATGCTGCTGAGCGATACAACCCTGAATTAAAATAGCAACATGTTCAAAGAATTTTGCTGTCCCGTATACCAGATGTTCGGATTGCAGGCCGTCTGAATCCAATGCTTTACCTGGTTTAAGACGGCGAATATGCGCCTGAATAGATGCTGGCATGATAGTGATATAGTTTTTAGAATGGTTTAACTTTGCAAAATGGCCTAAAAGTATAGATCTAGATATTGTGTCAAGAGGAGGTGGATCGTCAGAAAATAATGAGGAAAAATGACTTTCCCAAGAGCCGAAGTCAATCAGGTTGTCCTCAGATAAAAAGGTTGAGGTCAGTTTTGAGAAGTGACGCCACAATAGCCAGGGATTATTCTTAATATTCTAACTCTATTCTCAATATTTTAATTCGCAGGGATTATATTCCGCAAAAAGATTGCAGATTTGACACCATTTCCATCGCCGCATGGCATTTCTACATACACGCTTCGTATATTAGACGACTTGAAATAAACTACCTGACCTTGGATAACCGCAGTCGGGCCAAATACGAAACCAGAACTTGTGTCGATGTTTAGCACTCTGAAATTCAACGTATTCACTCCATCCTTTTTAAGTGCCCTAACTCGGACTTTGGTTCAAGAAAGAGAGACTGAAGCAGCAATCTTGATTGAATAAACTAATTCTGCCAAGTAAAAATAAAAATTGCTAGTGTTCCCGTTTATGGACGTACATAAAATTTGAAATGGAATCCGAATTTTCGACAACATAGAATCTAACGTTCTCTGATATAGAGAGATATCAAAGTGATTCCAACAAGGCTTCAGAAAACATTAGGCTTTTGCTCATGAAGAGGCAGAGGTAAGTCGAAACTGCAAACTTATATGATCGCTTGTTAGGATGTCACTTGAAACGTCAGCCATTGCACCCTGCATCTGTTGGGCGTCTGTTAGAACGACATCCAAATCGGAAGCAAACCGCGAGTTGTGCGCATAAGAAAACGGCTTCGCTTTTATTAGCAGAAAAAGTTTACTTGGAAGGGCAGAAAGTAATATTTGAGTAAGCGGCGCATTCTCATTTTTTAGGTACGTGTTAAAATCACCACAAATAAATATTGACTTATTTGCTGACAGAATCTTATGAATAGATTTTGAAAGTGAAGCACAAGCAGTGGCAAATTTACAATAAGAGGACTTAAAAAAACATAAAGATCATCCAGAGCTATTGTCGACGTTTCAGTTGCTGGGTGTTTTTTTACGGGGACAAGTTTTTTTGGGATCGAACCTGGGCCCCATATTCCCAAGGATGAACATCAGTCCACTGTGCTACAACAGGTTAATAAGAGAACTTACTTTGGTAGTTATTTGGTATATACACACACGCATCAAAACAAAAGAAACAACATCAACCGAAACATATATATCGAAAGATTCAAAGAGCAAGAAAACTTCTTATTCACTGCCATTGCTAGGCCATCGGAAGGAAGACCATATGTCAGTTTGGCGGGCCAAAAAAAGAACTTTTGGTTACGCGAGAGCTCTAGCTGTAAGATACTAGGAGCACTTAGAAGGTGTTCAGTGATGTACACAACTTTGTAACTACTAAAAAGCTTATCACGAGCACCATTAACATTTTGATAAAATAACAACACGAGTTAAAAATCATCATAACTTAATAATTGAACACGGGAAGATGAATTAATTCTTCCTGGGGCCCTTTGAACGGGGAGGTGCTTTTTAAGTTCCAGACACACCAAGCTATCGCTACGTTGATTCCCTCCACAATTAGCGCACTTAACAATCTGAGATGAACATGCTTGTTCTTTACAAAATGCCCAAATCCTTGGCAATTTATGCACTGATTAGGCTTTTCAATTCACAGAGTAAATCGCAATAGGCAATATTCTATCTTGATGCCAAATTTGTTTGCGATATCAAGCTCTTCTTTAGTTTTAAAGTTCAGTTGCACTATTCTAGAACTTCCATACATTTTTGCACTTACAACGCTGCTATCCAGTCCAAGAATCCGGGATACATCATAATCGGGATCCACTTGATAATAGTGGCATGTTCAGTTTTAATAACTCCATCACAATTTTTTTAATGTGGGGGGGGGATCGTTGCAACTGTTGCAGTGGCTGACTTTTCATCGATTAAGTGAACGAACATTCCAATTTTACGACTAACAATGTGCTTTACTTTATCTCTGCAGCTAATTTCCTGTACAAATACACACTGGTTATTTTGGTTATGCACGTTAATATTTGCAGGAATGTTCGTTAGCGCGATAAAAACGGTATAGGGCAGACGCAGTGACACAGATGGCCAGACAGTTGAAGCTGGAACCTGTGAGCAAGTTTCTTGCCTTTCCACTAAAAAACTTAGCATACGAACACACTCGTTCAAGCGTGAAAAAACACTCATTTAGGCGCAGCATTTGGAAATTATGGCACTTCAGGGGTCTAAGATAACAAAAACCAGTGGAGGTTCATCGTATTGCACTAAGCCACTAAATAATTTGTATATATCTGATAGGAAAGACATCGCAGGGTGCAAACCTCTTCGCTTCTGAAAAAATGTTCACTTGAAAAGCATTTTTGCACGCCTCGATCGCCGGCTTAATAGCATCTTTTTCAAAAAAACTTTGCAGCAATTAGAATGACCGGGTCCTGTCCTGTGGTGGTACAGTGGATTTGACCTTAGCTTGGTAATACGGGACCCAGAGATCGAATCACGCTGCAGTAATGCACTGCAGGGCCGACGCAAGGACCTTAGTAGTCAAGAAGCGTCGTGAATTCTTAAATATAATAATATATGACCGAGTCCTTATCTTTGATTATATGCCGCTGCAAAAAGTCCAACACCGGACACACAAACATAGAGCTTGTCATTACTTAATTACCATGCAGCCAGCTCTCACTTCACAATCGAAAAGCATAGTCCAAGTCACTACAATTCTTATTACAACATCATATAAAACTTAACATAAGAAACCTACTTATTTAAAAATGTCCGTGCAATATCTTTAATGTGTAGGTCAATAAGTATAAATAGGAATTAGTCGTCACTATAATCCCTATTGCGAAATGTTTAGTTTCTTCAGATAAATCTTACTGAATTAATAATGTCCAATATCAATATCAAATTTAGATGTTGACACGTCTTTTTCTCTCTTTTCCGCCTCAATTTTCCCAGCGGAGTGGTTAAGAGCAATTGTCCAGGGCAAATTTTCGCCGGGATTGAATTGTCTAAGAAATATTTCCACAGTGAGGGGGTTTTTCCATGGAGGTGGGGTTGGAGTTCCTTGTATTATTTAAAAAACGATTAGAAATTAAATAAAAAAACATGTTTTCCAACTGAAAGTTAGAAGCAACATTAAAACTTAAAACGAACAGAAATTATTCTGTATGTGAACGGGGTCGCCCCCTCTTCAACAGCTTGCTTTTTATGCTAAAGTTGGAATTTTGTTCCAATTCTTCAAGAATGATTCCTAAAACACAAGGGACAATAAGGGTTTAATTAGAACAATAAGACTCTTTTTTAAAATTACTAAAAAAATTTAGCATAAAGAGTGAGCTGTTGAGGAGGAGGTAATCCCACCAAGTGCGCAATAATTTCTGTTCATTTTGAGTTTTAATGTTCTTCTTTACTTCCAGCAGAAAAAAACCTTGTTTTTTATGGCACTTGGTATCTTACCAAGTGACATATAGCGATCGCAATTCTGTCGGTCTGTCTGTCTCGGTTTTGCTACTTTAGGCACTTCCAGGTAAGCTCGGACGATGAAATTTGGAAGGCGTATCAGGAACCAGATCAAATTAAATTAGAAATTGTTTTTTCCTCAATATGAACATCTGGGGGGGGGGGGTAGTGGGGGGACGGTTAAATCGGAAAAATTAGAAAAAATGAGGTATTTTCAACTTACGAACGGGTGATCAGATCTTAATGAAATTTGATGTTTGGAAGAATATCGTGTCTCAAATCTCTTATTTTAAATCCCGACCGAATCTGGTGACATTGGGGGGGGGGAGAAACCTAAAATCTTGGAAAACGCTCAGAGTCGAGGGATCGGGATGAAACTTGGTGTGAAAAATAAGCACGAGTCCTAGATACGTGATTGACATAACCGGAACGGATCCGCTCTCTTTGGGGTAGTTGGGGGGGGGGGGGGGTAATTATGAGAAATTAGAAAAATGAGGTATTTTTAACTTACGAACGGGTGACCAGATCTTAATGGAATTTGATGTTTGGAAGGATATGGTGTCTCAGAGCTCTTATTTTAAATCCCGACCGAATCTGGTAAAATTGGGAGGGGGGAACCTAAAATTTTGGAAACTTGGTGAGTTTAGTGCTTCTGGACGTAATAGGATGATGAAAATTGGTAGGCGTGTCAGAGAGCTGCACAAATTGACTTGATAAAGTCGTTTTCCCCGATTCGACCATCTGGGGGACTGGAGGGAGAGGAATGCGCTTAGAGTGGAGGGATCAGGATGAAACTTCGTGGGAAAATAAGCAGAAGTCCTAGATACGTGATTTACCTGATCGGAACATATCCACTCTATTTGGGGGAGCTGGGGGGAGGGTTAACTCTGGAAAATTAGAAAAAATTACGTATTTTTAATTACGAAGGAGTGATCGGATCTTAGCGAAACTTCATATTTAGAAGGACCTCATAACTTAGGTCTCTTATTGTAAATTCCGACCGGATCCAGCGTTATTGGGGGGGGGGACAGTTGGGGGGACCGGAAACCTTGGAAAATACTTAAAGTGGAGAGATCAGGATGAAACTGGGTGGGAAGAATAAACACAAGTCCATGATACGTGACTGACATAACCAGACCGGATCCACTCTTTTTGGTGGAGTTGGGGGGGAATAAATTCGGAAAATTAGAAAAAATTAGGTATTCCTAACTTATGAACGGGTGATCAGATCTTAATGAAATTTGATAAGAAAGAAAAATAAATTGAAAAAAGCAAGGAAGTGCAAGCAAGATGTGTGGCTAGAAAACATGAAGCAAAAAGCATCACTACGAATCTCAAATGAACGAATGAATGAATCTCAGTACAGTAGCTATAGGAGTCTTTTTTTTATTTTTTTATGAAAACTGCATTTTCGTATGCAAGATGATTAATAACATCACCGCCGCAGGTTATAACCATTGATGACGTAAAAAGTCATACCATAGATGTTAAATGAAAAAAAATAGAAAGAAAAATAAATTGAAAAGTAAGGAAGTGCAAGCAAGATGTGTGGCTAGAAAACACGAAACAACAAGCATCACTACGAATCTCAAATGAACGAATAAATGAATCTCAGTGCAGTGGCTATAGGAGTCTCTTTTGATTTTTTTATGAAAACTGCATTTTCGTATGCAAGATGATTAATGACATCACAACTGCAAATCATAACCACTGATGACGTAATAAGTCATACCATAGATGTTAAATGAAAAAAAAAAATAAATTGAAAAGTAAGGAAGTGCAAGCAAGATGTGTGGCTAGAAAACGCGAAACAACAAGCATCACTACGAATCTCAAATGAAAGAATAAATGAATCTCAGTGCAGTGGCTATTGGAGTCTTTTTTTTATTTTTTATGAAAACTGCATTTTCGTATGCAAGATGATTAATAACATCACAACCGCAGGTTATAACCATTGATGACGTAAAAAGTCATACCATAGATGTTAAATGAAAAAAAAATAGAAAGAAAAATAAATTGAAAAGTAAGGAAGTGCAAGCAAGATGTGTGGCTAGAAAACACGAAACAACAAGCATCACTACGAATCTCAAATGAACGAATAAATGAATCTCAGTGCAGTGGCTATAGGAGTCTCTTTTGATTTTTTTATGAAAACTGCATTTTCGTATGCAAGATGATTAATGACATCACAACTGCAAATTATAACCAATGATGACGTAATAAGTCATACCATAGATGTTAAATGAAAAAAAAAAAAAAAATTGAAAAGTAAGGAAGTGCAAGCAAGATGTGTGGCTAGAAAACACGAAACAACAAGCATCACTACGAATCTCAAATGAACGAATAAATGAATCTCAGTACAGTAGCTATAGGAGTCTTTTTTTTATTTTTTTATGAAAACTGCATTTTCGTATGCAAGATGATTAATAACATCACCGCCGCAGGTTATAACCATTGATGACGTAAAAAGTCATACCATAGATGTTAAATGAAAAAAAATAGAAAGAAAAATAAATTGAAAAGTAAGGAAGTGCAAGCAAGATGTGTGGCTAGAAAACACGAAACAACAAGCATCACTACGAATCTCAAATGAACGAATAAATGAATCTCAGTGCAGTGGCTATAGGAGTCTCTTTTGATTTTTTTATGAAAACTGCATTTTCGTATGCAAGATGATTAATGACATCACAACTGCAAATCATAACCACTGATGACGTAATAAGTCATACCATAGATGTTAAATGAAAAAAAAAAATAAATTGAAAAGTAAGGAAGTGCAAGCAAGATGTGTGGCTAGAAAACGCGAAACAACAAGCATCACTACGAATCTCAAATGAAAGAATAAATGAATCTCAGTGCAGTGGCTATTGGAGTCTTTTTTTTATTTTTTATGAAAACTGCATTTTCGTATGCAAGATGATTAATAACATCACAACCGCAGGTTATAACCATTGATGACGTAAAAAGTCATACCATAGATGTTAAATGAAAAAAAAATAGAAAGAAAAATAAATTGAAAAGTAAGGAAGTGCAAGCAAGATGTGTGGCTAGAAAACACGAAACAACAAGCATCACTACGAATCTCAAATGAACGAATAAATGAATCTCAGTGCAGTGGCTATAGGAGTCTCTTTTGATTTTTTTATGAAAACTGCATTTTCGTATGCAAGATGATTAATGACATCACAACTGCAAATTATAACCAATGATGACGTAATAAGTCATACCATAGATGTTAAATGAAAAAAAAAAAAAAATTGAAAAGTAAGGAAGTGCAAGCAAGATGTGTGGCTAGAAAACACGAAACAACAAGCATCACTACGAATCTCAAATGAACGAATAAATGAATCTCAGTGCAGTGGCTATTGGAGTCTCTTTTGATTTTTTTATGAAAACTGCATTTTCGTATGCAAGATGATTAATAACACCACAACCGCAGATTATAACCATTGATGACGTAAAAAGTCATACCATAGATGTTAAATGAAAAAAAAATAAAAATAAAAATAAATTGAAAAGTAAGGAAGTGCAAGCAAGATGTGTGGCTAGAAAACACGAAACAACAAGCATCACTACGAATCTCAAATGAACGAATAAATGAATCTCAGTGCAGTGGCTATAGGAATCTCTTTTGATTTTTTTATGAAAACTGCATTTTCGTAAGCAAGATGATTAATGACATAATAACTGCAAATTATAACCATTGATGACGTAAAAAGTCATACCATAGATGTTAAATGAAAAAAAAATAAAAATAAATTGAAAAAGTAAGGAAGTGCAAGCAAGATGTGTGACTAGAAAACACGAGACAACGAGCATCACTACGAATATCAAATGAACGAATAAATGAATCTCAGTACAGTGGCTATAAGAGTCTCTTCCCAAAAAGAAGGATTGAGGTTTGAGTCGCTCCGTAGTGATGTAGCATCTTCGAAATTTAAAATTGTTTTAGCTTCTTGTTTCAGCTTCTTTTTCGAATGAGTTCTCTCATCCCTGGAGGAAAAAAAAAACAGACACATCCATGATCCCTAAATACAAATAAGACCATGATGTCATTCCATCTTAAAAACAACAAACATGGGAATGGTATGACTTTTCAATTTTAGTTTTAAATATTCCATTTTATTGTAAGTTTTATTTCACTTATTTTAATTGCATTAGTCTCCTTTTTTCTTAACTTGTCATGCAAATTCACATTCTTTTTTTTTGAAGTTGTTGCCTGTATCGTTTAAAATTTTTTTTTTATCTAATCTCATTAAAAATCCCCCCTCAAAATTTTAAATAGGTACCTATTTTGTATCTTAATTAATAAACTTGAAAACCGCACCTTTTCCTTTCTAGATATGAATGAATTGGAAACTTTTTTGATTTTGCAGCATAAACAGCTATTCTATAAAAAAATAGAGTTGATTCGAGTGCAATTCGGCTTTTTTTTCTACAGCAACTTTGAATGACACTTCATTTTCACGCAAGAAAAATAAATATAAACCATTAAATGGATTTTTTTTTCACCTTAAAGAAAAATCCTTGATAATGTGGAGGAATGAAACAAATCATGTGTATATTATATATGGTATGCGCTTGCTCAAGTTCTGACAATGTGTACCTAAGTTTGTTTTCAATTTGTCGTTGATTTGGATATAATTTAAGGTTTTTTTTTTATTTCGGAAAATCTAGATAAACAATTCAAAAATATAATCGTTTCGGACTTAATTTAAGACTAAATTTTCATCTAGACACAAATTTCGATGCTTATACAGCAAAGTAAACATCATCAATTCGGGAATATGGTTAACTTGGGAGCTCTCTTTTTCCACTTTCTTGCTTTCCTTACATGGGTATCCAGGATTTCCCATGAAGTTGTGTCAGAAATTGCTTTTCTGACAAGCATAAGATCAGAAACAGTCTTCGAATTGAGTCTGTTGGGGAGTGAGGTTTTTATCATTTTTAACTCAGAAAAATGACGCTCTGCTCCAGCAATGAAATCACTTTACACGTCAATGTAAGTATGAAATTTGGCAAAAATTGTAAGAAAGGATTGGCAGTTCGATCTTTCAGATTGACAACACACTTCTCAAATTTTACTACAGACAGACTAAAATCTAAATCTGCCTCACTTATTATAAAAGGAAGACGTCTTCTTTCTGTATTTAACGTCTCAAGGTTGACATGAGGGAAGCATTCTTTAAACATCTTAAACAGTTGAACAATTGAATTTACTTAGCGACAGTTGGAAATAGACTTTAAACTAGATCCAAAAGGGTCTATTGGGATGATTCGGAACTGCATCTTGGACTGGAGCTTGATACAAAATGCTAAACAGTATTTTTTTTTCTGCCAAAATCGTGCGAGGAATCACAAGAACAACATCAAAATTATCGCCTGGCATTAAGGTACAGCCCAGTCGATGATTATAGCTTGAATAGATGTATTCAAATCGGGACCATGTCTAAAATTTGTCCCTATTGCAAGGCCTTGAAATTTAATGGTGAAACAATGGGAATGTGTTGCACCTCAGGAAAAGTTAAACTTCTTCAACTGGCTGCATCACCAGAGCCATTGAAGAGTTTATGATGTTACAGACCGGGACACAAGGAATATAATTGTTGAGCTTTAGCAAGCATGGCATGTGAAGATTTTATGAACATGTTAGACAAATTGAAAAACATTGAAAATGGTTTATGTTACCAAATCCTACAATGGCAGAAGAAACAGCCGAGGAAGCTGCTCAAAGAGTTAATGCCAAAAGGCTTGCGGCTAAAAACACAAAACCGCGCAATTAGATGAAGATCAACCTGGACAGCGAGAGTCAAAACGTATCAAAACTGAAAATGATAGCGATGATGATTGGGTTTGGGATTAAGGTCATCAATGCCTACAAGATTTAAAAAAAAAAACAAAGGTTCGGCGATATGTATTTACGTCTGAAAAATAAAGAAGAAAAAGAAAACTGAAACTAAAAATGTAAAAACTGAGAATTGCATAAATATTTCAAAATATTTTGACAATAGATTGAAGTAATTCGAAAACCTTAAAACAGATACTTAGAATATTGAGGTTTATTATAAATTGTTGAGCTTTAGCATGCTTGGCACGTGAATATTTTTCCAACTGTCAATGTTAGAATGAACATTGACAAATTGAAAAACATTGAAAAAGATAGAATGTTACCAAAAAGCAAAACCAGGCTTGCGGTTCAAAGAGAAAGGGCCAGATTAGGAATGTGCAATTTACGTCAATATATATATTTATATCTATCTATCTATATATATAAAAATAAGTTGTCTGTGTGTCTGTCGAGTGACGTCATAATTGTGTGTCGACTGACGTCATGTTTGTCGACTGACGAAATTACAGACCGGGACATCGGACACAAATGACGACCGGGACACCGGGACATAAGGAATATAAATGACGACCGGGACACTCAAAGAGAAAGCGACCGGGACACAAGGAATGTTCGATTAGCAATCACCATCAACAAAGCACCGGGACACAAATGACGACCGGGACACAGGGAATATAAATGACGACCGGGACACTGAAAGAGAAATTACAGACCGGGACACCGGAACACAAATGACGACCGGGACAAAAATGACGACCGGGACACCGGAAAGCTAAAAAACTAAAAAAAGGTAAAAAACTAAAAATTAAAAAAAACTAAATTTTATTAAGTTTATTTTGTAAAAACTACATAATAAACTAAAAAGAAAAGAAAACTAAAAACTAATAAAAAAAACTAAAAAAACTAAAAACTGAAAAAGAAAAAAAAAGAAAAAAAGGAAAAAACTGAAAAATAAAGGAGAAAAAGAAAACTAAAAGCCGGGAAACAGGGAATATAAATGACGACCGGTACACTCAAAGAGAAATTACAGACCGGGACACCGGGACACAAATGACGACCGGGACACAGGGAATATAAATGACGACCGGGACGCTCAAAGAGAAATTACAGACTGGGACACTGGGACATAAATAACGACCGGGATACTGGGAATATAAATGACCACCGGGACACAACTACAACGGGGATGCCGGGGGCACAGGGGGATATATAAATGACGACGGGGACACAGGGAATGTTCGATTAGCAATCACCATCAACAAAGCTCAAGGGCAATCATTAGAATAATGAGGAATAGATCTGAATACGGATTGTTTTTCCCATGGACAATTTTATGTTGCATGTTCAAGAGTCGGTAAACCTGATAATCTATTTATATGCACAGACAATGGGACATCGAAGAATGTTGTATATTCGCAAGTTTTACGTAGTTAAAAACATATATATATATATATATATATATATATATATATATATATATATATATATATATATATATATATATATATATACTAAAAAGAAAAAACACTCAAAGAGAAATTACAGACCGGGACACAAATGACGACCGGGACAGAGGGAATATAAATAACGACCGGGACACTCAAGGAGAAATTACAGACTGGGATACCGGGACACAAATGACGACCGAGACACAGGCAATATAAATGACGACCAGGACAACAATGGCAACACCCGAGGAAGCTGCTCAAAACGAATGTATTCACGCCGAAGTAGCTGAGTTGGTAAAGCGTTATGTTTCAGGTTCTAGGTCCGAGAGGCTCCAGGTTTGAACCTTGGCTTTAGTAAATAACGACCGGGACACTCAAGGAGAAATAACAGACTGGGATACCGGGACACAAATGACGACTGGGACACAGGCAATATAAATGACGACCAGAACACAGGTATTTAAGAATATCGTTCAAAGACAAATTTTTAATTGTAAGAAGACCGTTGAAAGAGAAATTTCTAATTGTAAAATGACTGAAGAACCTACAATGGCAACACCCGAGGAAGCTGCTCAAAACGAATGTATTCACGCCGAAGTAGCTGAGTTGGTAAAGCGTTATGTTTCAGGTTCTAGGTCCGAGAGGCTCCAGGTTTGAACCTTGGCTTTAGCATTAATACAAAAGAAGAAAAAAACTAAAAAAGGTAAAAACTACAAAAAAACTAAAAAGAAAATATATATATATATATATTTATATATATCATCTTTTCCACAAAAATAATAATTTAGTGCTTCTGCTTAAAAACAGCAATCGAATTGATGCCTCCTGATACGCAACTATCAACAAAGTGGCAATCGTTGTGGTCGGTGATCAGTTCTTACCTCGAGATAATATTCTTTATAGGCGAAACAATCAGTTGACAAGAATTGCTTAAACTCATCGATGCTACGATGCCCTACAATATCCTGACGAATATAAATGACGCCCGGGACACTCAAATAGAAATCACAGACTGGGACAAAGGGACACAAATGACGACGGGGACACACGGAATATAAATGACGACCCGGACACAGGGACACAACTACAACGGGGACGCCGGGGGCACAGGGGGATATATAAATGACGACGGCAACAAAGGAAATGGTCGATTAGCAATCATCATCAACAAAGCTCAAGGGCAATCAATAGAATCATGAGGTATAGATCTGAATACGGATTGTTTTCCCATGGACCATTATGCGTTGCATGTTCAAGAGTCGGTAAACCTGACAATCTATTTATATGCACAGACGATGGGACAGCAAAGAATGTTGTATATTCGCAAGTTTTACGTAGTTAAAAACATATATATATATATATATATATATATATATATATATATATATATATATATATATATATATATATATATATATATATATATATATATATATATATATATATATATATATATATATATATATATATATATATATATATATATATATATAAAAATAAGTTGTCTGTCTGTCTGTGGATCTGTGGATCAGGTGACGTCATGTTTCGGCTGACGTCATGAAATTAGTTGCCGTCATTTTTGCTTTGAAGGTGACGTCATTCAAGTTATATAAGACATATGTTCGCGTAGAAATCTATTAATGTTTAAGTTTACAATGACTGATGAAGATGCTCAAAGAGTCTATGGGCACACGTAAAAACATTAAAATTAACTACAAATATGCGTGTCCGATTGCAAAACGATGACTCTGGTCAAACATTTTCAGATCAATTGCTGGCAATGGGAAACGGAAAGCTCCCAGTAGACTCAATTTCAGGACGTATACAACTACCTGCTGATTTCTGTAATTTAGTGACGTCCAAAAATGAATTGATTGAAAAAGTATTTCCGAATATTCTAAAAAATTATAAAAATAATAAATGGCTAAGTGAAAGAGCGATTCTCGCACCCAAAAATATAGACGTCCACGAAATCAACAATATTGTTTTGACCAAGATTCAAGACCAGGCAGTCCTTTACAAGTCAGTCGACATAGTTTTGGAACCAAATGAAGCGGTTAATTATCCATCTGAATTTTTAAATTCCATAGATCTTTCAGGGTTTCCACCACACGTGCTACAACTAAAAATAGGCGTACCAATAATACTTTTAAGAAATATAAACCCACCAAAGCTTTGCAATGGCACTCGACTTGCCGTAAAAAAAACAATGGAAAACCTAATAGAGGCCACAATCCTGACAGGGCCTTTTGAGGGTGAGGCTGTTCTTATTCCTCGCATTCCCATGATTCCAACGGATCTGCCTTTTCAATTTAAAAGATTGCAATTCACAATTCGATTAGCATTTGCAATCACCATTAACAAAGCTCAAGGTCAATCATTAAAAAAATGTGGTATTGATCTTAATACTGATTGTTTTTCCCATGGACAATTGTACGTTGCATGTTCGAGGGTCGGTAAACCTGACAATCTATTTATATGCAGCGAGAATTGGACAGCGAAGAATGTTGTATATTCGCAAGTTTTACGCAGTTAATTTGTATTTCGGAACCAAATGAAGCGGTTAATTATCCATCTGAATTTTTAAATTCCATAGATCCTTCAGGGTTTCCACCACACGTGCTACAACTAAAAATAGGCGTACCAATAATACTTTTAAGAAATATCAACCCACCAAAGCTTTGCAATGGCACGCGACTTGCCGTAAAAAAAACAATGGAAAACCTAATAGATGCCACAATCTTGACAGGGCCTTATGAGGGTGAGGCTGTTCTTATTCCTCGCATTCCCATGATTCCAACGGATCTGCTTTTTCAATTTAAAAGATTGCAACACAGACAATGGGACAGCGAAGACTGTTGTATATTCACAAGTTTTACGTAGTTAATTTGTATTGTATCTATCTATCTATCTATCTATATAAAAACGAGTTGTGTGTATGCATGTTTGTTTGTTTGTAAAAAGAGCGTTTGCATATGACGTCATTATTAGTACATACGGCTTTGTATATGGACAGACAATGGGAAAGCCAAGAATGTTGTATATTCGCAATTTTTACGTAGTTTGAAACACATATATAAATCTATCTATATTCACAGGTGGGACACAGGGACACAACTACAATGGCGCGTAACTAATATGGCGCGTAACGACTTACGCGCGCGGGGGGGCTTGGGGGGCGCGAAGCGCCCCACCAACTAGGTGTTGGGGTGGCGCGAAGCGCCACCCCAACAGCTAGTATATATATATATATATATATATATCTATCTATATAAAAATAAGTTGTCTGTCTGTGGATGTGTGGATGGATGTGTGGATGGATGTGTCAGGTGACGTCACCTGAAAAAACTGGATTAGGTGACGTCAAAACTGAAAAAACTAAAAAAAGGCAAAAACTACAAAAAAAACTAAAAACTAATAAAAAAAATAAAAAAGCTAAAAAACTAAAAAAACTATAAAGGTAAAAACCAATAAAAAACTAAAAAAAAAAACTGAAAAAACTAAAAAAAGGCAAAAACTACAAAAAAAAACTAAAAACTAATAAAAAAAGTAAAAAAGCTAAAAAACTAAAAAAACTAAAAAAACTAAAAAAGGTAAAAAACTAAAAAAAAATAAAAAATAAAAAAAAACTAAAAAAAAGGAAAAAACTGAAAAATAAGCTAAAATAAAGGTAAAAACCAATAAAAAACTAAAAAAAAAGGAAAAAACTAATAAATGACGACACTCAAAGAGAAAGCGACCAGGACAAAAGGAATGTTCGATTAGCAATCAACAAAGCACCGGGACACAGGGAGTATAAATGACGACCAGGACATAAGTAAAAAAAAAAAAACTATCTATATATATAAAAATAAGTTGTCTGTGGATCTGTGGATCGTGGATCAGGTGACGTCAAAACTGAAAAAACTAAAAAAAAGGCAAAAACTACAAAAAAAACTAAAAACTAATAAAAAAAATAAAAAAGCTAAAAAACTAAAAAAACTAAAAAAAAGGCAAAAACTACAAAAAAAACTAAAAACTAATAAAAAAGCTAAAAAACTAAAAAAACTAAAAAAAAGGCAAAAACTACAAAAAAACTAAAAACTAATAAAAAAATAAAAAAGCTAAAAAACTAAAAAAACTAAAAAAAGGTAAAAAACTAAAAAATAAATAACGACCGGGACACAGGGACACAACTACAACGGGGACACCGGGGGAAACAGGGGGATATAAATGACGACCGGGACAAAAAAACTAAAAAGAAATAAAAACTAAAAACTAATAAAAAAAACTAAAAAATCTAAAAATCTAAATAAGCTAAAAAAGAAAAAAAAAGGAAAAAAATAAAGGAGAAAAACAAAACTAAAAAACGAATGTATATACAGACCGGGACACCGGGATACAAATGATGACCGGGACCCGGGACACAGGGAATATAAATGACGACCGGGACACAGGGACACAACTACAACGGGGACACCGGGGGAAACAGGGGGATAACCTGACAATCTATTTATATGCAAAGACAATGGGACAGCAAAGAATGTTGTATATTCGCAAGTTTTACGTAGTTAAAACCATATATATATATATATATCTATATTCACAGGTGGGACATAGGGACACAACTACAATGGCGCGTAACTATTATGGCGCGTAACGACTTACGCGCGCGGGGTAATGTAACGACCAACACCACCAACTAGGTGTTGGGGTGGCGCGAAGCGCCACCCCAACAGCTAGTATATATATATATATATATATATATATATATATATATATATATATATATATATATATATATATATATATATATATATATATATTCACAGGTGGGACATAGGGACACAACTACAATGGCGCGTAACTAATATGGCGCGTAACGACTTAAGCGCGCGGGGGGGCTTGGGGGGGGCGCGAAGCGCCCCCACCAACTAGGTGTTGGGGTGGCGCGAAGCGCCACCCCAACAGCTAGTATATATATAACGAAAAGAGAAATCTTTTTTCTTTTATCTATATTTACAGGTGGGACACAGGGACACACATACAATGGCACGTAACTAATATGGCGCGTAACGACTTACGCGCGCGGGGGGGCTGGGGATGGGGATTGCGAAGCGCCCCCACCAATTAGGTGTTGGGGTGGCGCGAAGCCCCACTCCAACAGCTAGTATATATATATATAAAAATAAGTTGTTTGTTTGTGTGTCTGTCGACTGACGTCATGTTTGTGTGTGAACTGACGTCATGTTTGTCGACTGACGTCATTATAAGGATTGAGCTGTATGTCGTCATGAAGTTGTTTGTCGACTGACGTCATGTTTGTCAACTGATGAAATTACAGACCGGGACACTGGGACACAAATGACGACCGGGACACAGGGAATATAAATGACGACCGGGACACTCAAAGAGAAATTACAGACTGGGACACCGGGACATAAATCACGACCGGGACACAGGGAATATAAATGACGACCGGGACACAGGGACACAACTACAACGGGGACGCCAGGGGCACAGGGGGGATATATAAATGACGGCCGGGACAAAGGGAATGTTCGAAGAGAAACTACAGACCGGGACACCGGGACACAAATGACGACCGGGACACAGGGAATATAAATGACGACCGAAACGCTCAAAGAGAAATTACAGACTGGGACACAAATGACGACCGGGATACCGAGAATATAAATGACGACCGGGACACATGGACACAACTACAAGGGGGATGCCGGGGGCACAGGGGGATATATAAATGACGACGGGGACACAGGGAACGTTCGATTAGCAATCACCATCAACAAAGCTCAAGGGCAATCATTAGAATAATCAGGTATAGATCTGAATACGGATTATTTTTCCCATGGACTATTTTATGTTGCATGTTCAAGAGTCGGTAAACCTGACAATCTATTTATATGCACAGACAATATATGACTATATGCACAGACAATATATGACTATTTATATGCATATTGTATATATATATATATATATATATATATATATATATATATATATATATATATATATATATATATATATATATATATATATATATATATATATATATATATATATATATATATATATATATATATATATATATATATATATATATAGATGTATATATATCAAATGCCACATTGACACAAATGCGAAATAATAAATACATTAATAAATCTCAACGAGGATTGCGAACTTAAAATATTTTTAGGTGTTTCGAATAATTCATAGTTTTTCCGTTATCGTCGAAAGTAATATACATTAAATTTCGAAACGAATTTTAATAATTTTGATGGTAACTTCTTTTAAATACAGACCCTATTTGGGTCAAATTGTTCCTATTACCCTTTATTAGGCCCTGATCGCATATATATAAAAATAACCAAAAAATAATAGAATTCTTACGTTCTAAGTTACAGCAAGCATCAATGAATCACATTTCCTTGTGTTTTCCTATTTCTATCAGTTTTTAGCCACTGCTTGTCTTTTTTTCTTTTTTTTTTTTTTTTACATATTCTAGTGCTATATGCAGTGATGGTTCTGGACATTCTTGTGCCTGGGGCAAAATCTTGATCATCTTTCCCCTGTCTCCCAAAACTTCTTCGGCCAAATTTTAACCAAATTTTAATTTAATAGCACACATTTCATTTATTACAAAATTCTCGTTTATTTTAGTCTTACTTTTCTCACTTATATATGGGGAAAGATATGGGAAAAAAAAGAAATTTTCTGATTCAATTTTCTTGTTCTTACTGCCAACAGTGCCCTTTATATTACTTCAATAAAAATAAAATTTTAAGAAATTAAACAATTATAAATGTTAGACGATTCATTTAAGATATTTTGCATCCCTAAAATTTCTGTACCCAGGGAAAGTACCCCCCTGATTCCACCCCTGGCTATATGAGACCATTAACGTGATTGAGATAGGAGGATGTCTATAGGTTTTCGATTAAGGAAATGTATCGATGTTGAATTATATTCTTCATATCTTGGATTTTGTCGAATGAGTTAATGGAATTTAAAACATCGGAATATAAAGGAATGAAATAGGAACTTCCTGAGAGGGTGTAAAAAGGGAAGTTTCAAAGAGATTGGGATGGAGGAGGGGCGTGTGTAGCTTTGTTGGTCTGAGGCGGTTTGGTGCTGCTGTGAGTTACTAGTAACAGTAGTATTAGTAACATTCTCTGAACTTTGAACATTTCTAAATTGATTGTTTTGGTAGTTCTTTCATCGTACAGAACATGGACACTCAGAAACAGAGTTAACTATAAGTATACTACCTTGCTTCTCTGGCTTTTCGTCCAACAATAGCCATTTCCGGCCTTAGGCAAGCACATAATAAGATCTAGCCCTCGCACGCTTGTTATCATAACGCACATTTCCAGTTGTTTTTATGAGGGGGGGGGGGGGGTATTTCTATAGCCTTTGCCCACTCTCATCGCCTCAGAATCCTTCGTCAAAAACTTTTACGTTTTTTGCTTGATCAGCTCATCTTCAGCGCACAACATTCGAAGTAAAAACACAACCAAAGAAACAAAGACTGGGTTCCATGTTTTCTTTTTTTTCTATAATTTTCTGATAATATTTTTGTATATATATTTATGTTTATTGTCAAGCAAAACCCAGCCTCGTAAGTTTTCCTTCGCTCTCCTTCACTTCACTTCGCTTGTTAAGGTTGATGATCCAGAACAACTTTTCAAAAATAAAGCCTCAAAGAACAATAAAATTTTGGGGTTTATCACGCTCATCGTTTCAATATTGAAACGTGAATACAACTTCAAGTTTCAGAAATTACCGAGAAACATGCTCAGAATAATATCACAATATATATCTATGTGCAAACGTTATCTTTAATTACGTCATAATTACGTCTTGAAGTATTTCGCTAATTTTCTCATGACCAAAATAAGACGTGCAAAAAAGAAAAGTATTAAAAATAATTTAGTCTATAATGATACACGGAAATTCAATTATTAGAGGTGAAAACACGTTGTAAAATTTTTTAAATATAGTCTTTCCGTATGTTTCTTTGGGCCAAATTAGTATAAACGACAACACAAATGCCTTCTATAATGGTCTCAGTTGAATATTTAAGTTGCAATCTTATAACAATGAAGAAATACGATCGTCGTAAATCAGACACGAATGAAGGCGTCAGCAATGTCTTGTCTATAAAATTCACCAAAAACGATGAGGAATGCCCTCCTTTAACAGTCCATTCAATATATGAACAATTTTCTGAGTTTGGAGAAGTCGTTCAAATTGTCATAGAGACGACAGACCCCAGCAACGTGACCGTGTTTGTAGAGTATGAAAATGACTATGATACTGCTAACAGAGCAAAAAAAAGGATCACTGACCGTGGATATGACATTCATTTTAGTTACTGTCCACTCGTCGTAGAAGAATTATCTGTTTTTTCAGCTTGGGATTTTAAAAAGAATCCAAATCTGCCTCCATTTGCTATTGCAATAGAAAACCTGGAACGAAGAGTCACCTGCAAAGATTTATACAGCTTAATAAGTCCTTATGGGTTTGTAAAGATGATTAAGTTTCTAGATGATGATATTGCTGTAGTTCAAATGGAATATGAAAATGAAGTCTGCTCAATTCTGAAATACTTGGATGGAGAGCCACTCTTTGGGAAGAAAGTGGAAATTAGTGTTTTGGAAGGTGTCTTCCTTCATGAAAACGATACTCCTTTCATACTAGAAAATGGTAGTCCATCTTTTATGAGGTTTGAGCGAAATTCGAAACAAAGGCGAGAAATACCAGCTTCCACTGCCGACAGCTTCCGAAATGTTCACGCAGATAAAGCCAAACCATACAGACACAGGTGTCGCAGACACTACGCAGCAACCCCTTGGAAATGTCCGCCTTGGAAATGTCCTTGGAACAATCCTTATTGTTCAATAAGGACGTCTTCTAATGATCGGAAATGACTTGGGTTTGACGGATTGATTTTTGTAGAGTCTCTTAAAAACCTTTCTTGGATGAAGTTGCTACATAAAGTGTTATGTCTTCGAAAATGTCCTTGGACAAATGGAAAATGTCCTTGGAAAATGTCTTAGCATTTGAATTTCATTTGTGTTTTATGTATGATTTCTTTCCTTCCAGGAGTTATTAAGGCCAGGTTTAACATCATCCCCACCCATCATGAGGGTGTCCATGGATATATTCTGAAAATCTGAAGCCTGAAAGGTTTTTTTCATACATTTTTATTATAACAGAAATAAATTGTTTTGGTGAGCTGATTGCGAAATAGCGACCATCGATCTAGCTATAATTTTCTTTTGAGTAGGATTCATGGATGATGAGATTGGGAAACAGCTATTGGAGAGATGGCTACAGGTAGGAAAGAATTCTATACTCTTTCAGATTCTCAGCTTTTATGTGTACAATTCCTCATGCACAAATAAAAGAGCTTGTGAACGCCTTCTTCTCTTCAGTGTCTTCAATACAAGCATTGCTAGACCTCTTTGTCTTTTTTCTATGGTGGAATCCAGGGAAACAGCCATTGGAGAAATGGCCACAGGTAGGAAAGAATTCTATACTCTTTCGGATTCTTAGCTTTTATGTGCACAGTTCCCCATGCACAAATAAAAGAACTTGTGAACGCCTTCTCCTTTTCAGTGTCTTCAATACAAGCATCGCTAGACCTTTTTGTCTTTTTTCTATGGTGGAATCCAGGGAAACAGCCATTGGAGAAATGGCCACAGGTAGGAAAGAATTCTATACTCTTTCGGATTCTTAGCTTTTATGTGCACAGTTCCCCATGCACAAATAAAAGAACTTGTGAACGCCTTCTCCTTTTCAGTGTCTTTAATACAAGCATCGCTAGACCTTTTTGTCTTTTTTCTATGGTGGAATCCAGGGAAACAGCCATTGGAGAAATGGCCACAGGTAGGAAAGAATTCTATACTCTTTCGGATTCTTAGCTTTTATGTACACAGTTCCTTTTGTGTACAAATAAAAGAACTTGTGAACGCCTTCTCCTTTTCAGTGTCTTCAATACGAGCATTGCTAGACCTTATTGTCTTCTTTCTATGGTGGATTCCACAGAAACAGCCATTGGAGAAATGGCAACAGGCAGGAAAGAATTCTATGGTCTTTCGGATTCTCAGCTTTTATGTGCGCATTTCTTCATGCACAAATAAAAGAACATGTGAACGCCTTGTCGATTTTAGAAAAACCCTTAATCACAAACCACTGTATAAGAAAGGTGATAAGAGTGAGTCGGGTAATTATCGAGGCATTAGTCTGGTCTCTGTAGGTAGCAAGTTACTTAGTAATACGATACTTTTTAGACTAAGAGATGCTGTAGACAAAGTTTTAAGAGAAGAACAGTGCTGTTTTAGAAAAGGTAGAGGATTTATCGACCAAATTTTCATTCTTAGGTTAATAATTGAGAAGTGCCTGAATTATGAAACACCTTTGATCCTTGGTTTTAAAGATTATGAGCGAGCATTCAATTCGGTTAATAAAAGAGCTTTATCGAAGGTTTTATCCTTTTATGATGTTCCAGAAAAACAAATGAAAGTGATTAGTGCTATATACGAGAATAACACTGCTACGGTTCAGGCAGGAAATAAAGTCAAAAACTGGTTTTGTATTATATCAGGAGTTAAAAAGGGTTGTGTTTCATCGCCCTTTATATGGGTCATTTGTATGGATTTTGTCTTATCAAACAGTTCGTGGCAACGAACTGTAGTAAGGAGCGACCCGGCTCAATAGTAACCAAAACTCTAAAAAATGGAATTTTGATACCAATAGCTAAATTAAAAGAATCGCATTTTAATGCTGGTTTTAAATATATAAGTTTCATCAAGTTTAGGCTTACCCATCAAAAGTTACGAGCCTGAAAAAATTTGCGTTATTTTAGAAAATAGGGGGAAATTTTCTAAAAGTCATAGAATCTTAACGAAAATCACACCATCAGATTCAGCGTATCAGAGAACCCTACTGTAGAAGTTTCGAGCTCCTATCTACAAAAATGTGGAATTTTGCATTTTTTGCCACAAGGCAGATCACGGATGCGTGTTTATTTGTTTTTTTTTTGTTTTTTTGTTTTTTGGGGTTTTTTTTCCAGGGGTGATCGTATCGACCCAGTTGTCCTAGAGTGTTGCAAGAGGGCTCATTCTAACGAAAATGAAAAGTTCTAGTGCCCTTTTTAAGCGACCAAAAAAATTAGAGGGCACCTAGGCCCTCTCCCACGCTAATTATTTTCCCAAAGTCAACGGATCAAAATTCTGAGATAGCCATTTTATTCAGTGTAGTCGAAAAACCTTATAACTATGTCTTTGGGGACGAATTACTCCCCCACAGTCCCCGTGGGAGGGGCAACAAGTTACAAACTTTGACCTGTGCTTACATATAGTAATGGTTATTGGGAAGTATACAGGCGTTTTCAGGAGGATTTTTTTGGTTGGGGGGAGGGGTTGAGAAGAGAGGGATATGCTGGGGGAACTTTCCATCGAGAATTTGTCATGGGAGAAGAAAATTTCCATGAAGGGAGAGGAGGATTTACTAGCATTATTTAAAAAAAAACAATTAAAAAATAAATGTGAAAGCAAGGAACAGCAATAAAACTTAAAACAAACAGAAATTATTACCTATATGAGGGGCTTACCTCCTTCTAATACCTCGCTCTTTACGCTAAAGTATTTTTAGTAATTTCAACTATTTATTCTACGGCTTTTGTGATTCAGGGGTCATTCTTAATGAATTGGGATAAAATTTAAGCTTTAGTGTAAAGAGCGAGGTACTGACGATGGGGCGAATCCCCTCATATATGTAATAAAAACATGAGAATACAAAAGTTCTTTACGTAAGCTAATTTATAAGTTACGTAAATCTTTTACCAATAAAAATATTCGTAAAAAATTAAAAGTTCTAGTTGCCTTTTTAATTAACCAAAAAATCGGAGGGCAACTAGGCTTCGTCCCCCGCTCTTTTTTTCTCAAAATCATTCGATCAAAATTATGAGAAAGCTATTTAGCCAAAAAATAAAATAAAATATATGCAAATTTCGTTTTGATTATTCCTCTGCGGAGAGCCAAAATCAAAACATGCATTGATTCAAAAACGTTCAGAAATTAAATAAAAAAAACAAGTTTTTTTAACTGGAAGTAATGAGCGACATTAAAACTTAAAACGCACAGAAATTACTTCGTATATGAAAGAGGCTGCTACCTCATCAACACCCCGCTCTTTACGCTAAAATTTTTTACTGTTTTAAAAAGAAGAATCGAGAGAAAGAGTCAAACTTTAGCGTAAAGAACGGGGCGTTGGTGAGGTAGCAGCCTCTTTCATATACGAAGTAATTTCTGTGCGTTTTAAGTTTTCGCTCCTTACTTCCAGTTAAAAAACTTGTTTTTTTTATTTAATGAAGCACAGGAAAGGCAATGGGAGACCACGGAATCAAATGGGGAGGGAAAAATCTCCCGGACTTAGATTGTGTTGACGATTTAAGCATCTTAGATGAAAGTATGAGCGAAATGAATGAACTTTTAGAGGTTTTGCGAGTTCAGGGTGCTAGAATAGGTTTGAAAATAAACTTCAAGAAGACTAAGTCACTAAGGCTAGGAATAAGTGAAGATGAAAAAGTGACAGTGGGCAACAAAATGATTGATCAGGTCTACAGCTTCACTTACCTTAGTAGTATTATTAGTAAAGACGGTGAGAGCAGTGAAGATGTTAAAAGTAGAATAGCCAAGGCTCAGGGTACTTTTTCACACTTATAAAACAAATTTGGAAGAATATTAAGATAAGCGTGCAAACCAAGATTAGAATATTGGAAGCAGTGATGACAGTTGTCAAGCATGGCTCTGAACCTTGGGCACTCCGAAAATCAGATGAAGATTTGCTAGATATTTTCCAGAAAAATCGCCTATGGATTGTTCTGGTTACCCGGCTGAATGACCGTATTTCAAACAGTAGGCTGCATGAGATATGTCGTTCAATCCCACTTTCTAGAGCTATAATGAGAGAAAGGTTTGGATGGCAAGGGCACGTTCTGCGGATGAAGGATGAGTGATTGCCAAAGATTGTCCATTTCAGTCAACCGTCTAGGGCTGAACGGAAAGCATGTCGTACGCGTTTTAGTGGGAGGATGTCATAAAGAAAGATTTTAAAGGATATGGAAACTTCCTTGGAGGGTGTAAAGAGGGAGGCTTTGAATAGATTGGGATGGAGGAGGTGTGTGTGTGGCTGTGTTGGCCTAGTACAGCTTGGTGCTGCGATGAATTGTTAGTAGTAGCAGTAGTGGTATAGAAATGAAATCAGTGGGCATTACAGGGAGTGTTGGGGGTCCGTGAGTCCCATCTTTCCTCAGAAACAAGTTGAAGACAAAAAGTTAAAACTATGGAATACAAAGAGAGAGTCATTAAATTATTCATTTTTATCCATTTTTTTCCCACACTTTAGTCACCCTACCCACAGCGGCACCTGTACATGGCACACACGCAGATTGTACAAACTACCCACAAACCGCGCACATATAGTACCGTCTTAGATGTTACAGTAACGATCACAGGGATTCTACAAATGAAGAAACTTATACCATCCATTCCTAGTCTTCCAGTTAAAGTTTGCACTCGCAATCTAATTAGTAACCATTCCAGACCTTCGTTTCAGATGCAGTCATCACAGAGCACTAATAATGCTTGTTCTTGCAAGTGGGTCTACAAGCAAAATTGGGAGAAATGTAATATTCCCTTTATATTGCCATTGTTGCTTCGGTCCTTAGCTGCATCAAAGTTCTGTTTCATCTACTCTGCTCTGGCTCTTCCATCGTCTCAGCCACTGTTAATTTCAACAATTATTACCATCAAGTCATCCATGCTCTCAAAGTTGCCGAACCAAAAGCGGTTCCTACAAAACGAGCCAAAATTGGGACAGAGATACCGACTTGGTCCAAATCCAATGAACTCCAGTCGGCAAAACGACATGCAAAAACGTGCCTGAACATTTGCATTGTTTGTGGTAGACCGCTACGTGAGACTATTTTGAAGCTCAAACGGAGCACAAAACGCAAATGCAAAGCTAGAATGAAGAAATCGAGGCTATCCATCAGATTTAGCGTGTCAGAGAATTATAGAGGTTTTAAGCCCTTAACTGCAAATATGCGTAATTTTGTTGTTCATCTTCGGCAACAAGAAAGATTACAGTTGCTTATTTATTTTTAATTTTTTTTTTTTTTGGTGATCGTATCGATCCGAAGGAGAGGGCTCATTCAAACGACAATTAAACGTTCTACTGCCCTAAGTGACCAGTAAGGTTAAAGGACAACCATACCCCCTCCCATGACCTTTTTTACCCAAAGGCATCTGATAAAAATTTCGAGGCAGCCATTAGGTTCAACATAGTTGACAATTCCGAAAGCTCTGCCATTGGAGGTAACATGAACTCCCCTAACCCCTGGGGAAAGGTCTTAAAGTATAAAATCTGTTCATAGTGTACGCGTAGTATTTGTTATTGGAAAGAGTGTATACATTTTTCGAGGGAGGGAGGGTGAACTTTCTGTTGTCAGAATTTTCCACAGGAGGGATTTTCCATCGGGAGGGGAGTTTCCGGGGGGTAAACATGTCAAGAAAAATCTTACGGTGGGGGAATTTCCATATTTCCTATACAAAATCCTTTTTTTGTATTATTTTCTCTTCACCGATTCACTTTTACTTGTGAGATGATACGGGATGAATTGTGGAAAGGATCTTTCCGTAGAGAGGGGGTACTTTTCCGTGGAAGTGGAGCCACATTTCCCCTTATTATTTAAAAAACAATCAGAAATTAAATAAATAAGAAAATTTCGACTGAACTAAGGAGCAACGTTAAAACTTAAAACAAAAAGAAGTTATTACGTAAACGACAGGGGATTGCACCCTCCTCAAAACGTTAACCCTTACGCTAAAGTTTGGATTTTGTACCAGTTGTCTAATAACAACTCCTGAAACACAAGGGTTGTTTAATTAGAACAATAAGAAGCTTTTTTTAAAGACAAACTCAAATAATTTCTGAGACCGCGCTGGCTTATCATGATAAAATATAAAATCGGGAAGAAAGGAAGAAAACGAGGATAAAAAACAGCCAGTGAAAAATTGAAAAATTATGCAAATATTTTGGTCAAGTCCGCTTGACCTTTCTCAGTGCAGAATAAAAATGATAAAAAATAAAATAAAAAAACCTTAAAACAAAACTAAAATAGGATGGCCCTTTCTGAGTAACGGTGAAAGTGTAACTCTTTCTATCAGTTTTAGGGTAATTATATTTTTATCAGTTTTATTCTGCACTGAGGACGGTCAAGCGGAGGTCTTGACCGAAATATTTTTATATTTTTCAATTTTTTTTACTGGCAGTTTATTGTCTTCATTTTCTTCCTTTCTTCGCGATTTTATGTTTTAACTGACAAATTTTAGCATGAACAATAAGACGTTGAGGAGGGGGCGACCCCCCTCATAAACGTAGTAATTTCTGTTCATTTAAGTTTTGATGTTGTTCCTTACTTTCAGTTGAAAAAACTTACTTTGCTTATTTAATTCATGTATAAAATGGCAAGGAGAGATAACGTCTTCCTCTCTTTTCTAGGTAGATACTTGACGATTAATAAAAGCCTATAGACGCTCTGAACGTCAAAATCAACGTCAAACGTCAAAATCTGGACGTCTGAAATCAAGCACTGATTTAATGGTAATATTAACATTATCAAGGGGATCAGTTGGATAATGTAATTCAGGAGAATTGAAGTGTTATTGATCCAACACTGCCGTTCTGATCCCCCCTCGAAATGAGGCTCCGTACACGGTTTTTGGCAACTATTGCAGAAGTTTGAAAATATCAGGCACGACCTGGGAATCCTACAATTACAGAAAAGAAAGATATATTTTAGTGAATTTGGAATTTCCATGGTTACCAATCGTTTAGACTTGCCGAACTATTCAGTAATCAGGAATAATCAATAAAAATACTATAGTTAATACCCCTATTTATAAGTGTTGCATATGTATTATCTCTGTTTCCAATAGCATTATCTAGCTACAAACTAAATATTCGAGGTACCAAACGCTGCCTCTTCTATTAATGTTTTATCATGCTTGCTCGGAATGAAAAATTGGGGATTAATAATTCACGGAAATGACACTAGTAGAAGTAGTACTAATAATAGAAAATATAGTATAATATCTAGTCCCTTTTTCGCTAATATTACCTAAAAAGTAAATGTTGGAGTACCAAAGAAATAAAAACTCAATCATTTTAGCCCTCTCCTCCCTGGACCAATCTTAGGCCTATTCATACCAGAAAAAATCGTGGTTTCCTATGGTTTGTCTTATAGTTGTTCCAAAATTACGATTTTTTTTTTTAGGACAGTACCACATTTTAGTCGTGTACCACATTTAGAACATGTTGCCACGTACAGCTGTGAAAAAAGTAAGCACAACAAAATAGTTAAATTTGCCAATATTTTTCTTTCGTATATTTTCAAATTGTAAGACGTTTGCGGTTAAGCTGCTTGATGTTACATGTTTTTTTCGCTAGTTTTTCGTCCCTGTTTTTCTTCTTTTTTTTAAAAAAGGGGCCCGCTATATCCGAAAACTGCATAGCTACATGTGAAATTTTTTCTCTTTTGGTTAAAAATTAAATTCTCGGTTCCTCTTAATTTTTAAAGATGTATGCGGTTGGGTTGTACAAGTTTCAACTAAACCAGTTCAAACAACCAGATTTCATTTTCACTGACCTTGGTACTTTATGATGCACGGTGTAAACCATATAGTTTATGTGGTTACAAACATACGTTGCGTGAGTTTCTACTTAGCCGATTCAAATAACCTGACTTCATTTTCACTGACCTTGCTACTTGAAACATAAACACAATAAATACAGCATTTCCTCTTATGTTCGTCGAACGAAGTTCAGTTAAAAGGATTACCTGGGGGACTCGGATGCCAAATCAATTTTCTTTTAATCAACCAGCGGCGAAGATAATGGCTAACATATACTGCCGGTTTTGATTATAGAACGTCAACCATCCAAAAGAAAAAATGTCAGAGTTGTGTGTATCCTTAGGTCTAAATTGTCCGTCTGATAGCGTATGGGATTGACCAATGCTTGGCAACACGGAGCTTGGGGCTCGATTTCAGTTTTCACAGGATCGACGAGGAAGAAGACCCGTTAGTTAAATAAATTCTCGAGGAACACCCACGATGCCCTATGGACCACAAATAACACAAGAGGAACTATATGCATTTGTAAAGCCATATTTTAGCCCGTTTTAATTTGTATATAGTGGCTTGTCCCAGTTGGTGACTGAGAGTAATAAGGATCCTTTATTTTTTTTACCAATAAAGTGAATAAGAAGAATATCACTAAAAAGCAACATAAAATTTAAATTAGGTTAATTTATCCAATGCCGTTTCCAGAGGGGTTAAGCGGCCTGCCCTCACCCCCCCCTCCTCCCCCGAAATCTTTGTCCGACTCGTGAAAACGTAACAAAAATGATTATAAACAAATTTTTTATGTTTTTTTAATTTTTTGTCGACCCCCCCCCCCTTGAAAAAATCCTTAGCTAATATCTTTATGTTACACTTTTGCTAGTATTTAACCGAAAATGTAATGTTTTAGGCAAACTAAAACCTTGTAATCTTAACTGTCACCTTTTCTAGAAGGAAAAACCAAACCATCGGCTTTAATATTTTAATTTTTTTTTTCGACGATGAAACATAGAAATTCTTCTTCCTTTTAAAATTTTCCGATTTCAATAAAAAAAAAAAACCCGCACTGTAAAACCAGGACCTTCGATGATAATTTGGCTCAGTTGTCAGTCTGCCTACATGCAGATGCATCATGACACCACATTGGGGGTTTATATTCATATGTATGCATCGTTCATTTTTTATGGTCTAATTTGAATTCTAATAGTTCCAATATAGTTTGCAGAAAACTGCAGATTTCTAACTTGTACAATTTAGCTACAAATCAGATAAATCGATAAGAACTCAAATTTACAGATATTCAGTTTATTCACATGATTACATGCTTATAGGTTACAGTTCTTGACGTAAAGCATCTGACACGTTGTATTTTACCTTATCCTTCTTGTTTAAGAAAATTCGTTGATTTCTCAGTTTCACCATTAAAGAGGTTCTTCATTGTAGATTGACTTGACTCTATGGCAGCACACACCCCACGGAACTTCTTATATTATAATATCATCTCAGAGAAGCTGACAGAATAAGGAATAATATTTCTTAGTACTGGCCCTGTGTTGACACACTAAGCTGATCTGTACTTGACAGCATGGGGTCCAGGATTCAATCCAGGCTGCCACACGGTCCACGCAAGGACCTCAAGAAAATATTTTTCAAATAGTGCACAAATATATCTTTCCTAATAGATATTCATGATAAGCCATCAGGAAAGCCGGCCGGGGTGGTTGGTTCTTTTATCCTTACAACAACCTTATATCTAGTATACAAATATACTTTTCATAACAAATATTCAATTATTCATGCATGACAGCAAGGGGCCCAGGATTCAGTCCAAGCTGCCACAGGGTCAACGCAAGGACCTCTGTACTTTTAACTTATCAGGAAAACATTTTTCAATTAGTATACAAATATACCTTTCATAACATATACCATCAGCCATCAGCCTTTCATAACCATCAGGAAAGCCGGCCGGGGTGGTTAGTTCTTTTATCTTTACACCTTACATCTAGTATACAAATATATCTTCCATAACAGATATCAAACAGTTCGTGGTAACGAACTAAGGAGCGACCCGGCTCAATAGTAACCAAAACTCTAAAAAATTTTGATACCAATAGCTACATCAAAAGAATCGCATTTTAATGCTGATTTCAAATATATAAGTTTCATTAACTTTAGTTCTACCCATCAGAAGTTACGAGCCTGAAAAAATTCGCCCTATTTTAGAAAATAGGGAGAAACACCCCCTAAAAATCGTAGAATCTTAACGAAAATCACACCATCAGATTCAGCGTATCAGAGAACCCTACTGTACAAGTTCTAAGCTCCTATCTACAAAAATGTGGAATTTTGTAGTTTTTGCCAGAAGACAAATCACGGATGCGTGTTTATTTGTTTTTTTTTTTTTTCTTTTTCTTTTTCCCAGGGGTGATCGTATCGACCCAGTGGTCCTAGAATTTTGCGAGAGGGATCATTCGAACGGAAATGAAAAGTTCTAGTGCCCTTTTTAAGTGTCCAAAAAATTGGAGGGCACCTAGGCCCCCCCCACGCTCATTTTTTCCCAAAGTCGTCGATCCAAAATTCTGAGATAGTCATTTTATTCACATAGTCGAAAAACCTTATAACTATGTCTTTGGGGACGACTTACTCCCCCACAGTTCCCGTGGGAGGGGCTGCAAGTTATAAATTTTGACCAGTGTTTGCATACTGTAATGGTTTTTGGGGAGACAACAGACGTTTTCAGGGGGATTTTTTGGTTGGGAGGGGGGTTAAGAAGAGGGGTTATGTGGGGATACTTTCCATGGAGGAATTTGTCATGGGGGAAGAAGATTTCCATAAAGGGGGCGCAGCATTTTCTAGCATTATTAAAAAAAAAAATGAAAAAATAAACACGCAAAAGTTTTTTTTCAACTGAAAGTAAGGAGTTGCATCAAAAATTAAAACGAACAGAAAATATTACGCATGTAAGGGGTTCACCTCCTCCTAATGCCTCAGTCTTTACGCTAAAGCATTTTTAGTAATTTCAAATATTTATTCTACGGCCTTTGTGATTCAGGGGACAAAATTTAAGCTTTAGTGTAAATAGCGAGGTATTGACGAGTGGATGAACCATCTCATATACATAATAAAAACGTACGAATATAGAAGTTTGTTACGTAAGCTAATTCGTAAGTTACATATATCTTTTACTAATGAAAACGTTCGTAAAAAACTAAAAGTTATAGTTCCCTTTTTAAGTACCCAAAAAATTGGAGGGCAACTGGGCCTTATCCCCCTCCTTTTTTCTCAAAATCATTCGATCAAAACTATGGAAAAGCCATTTAGCCAAATAAATAAATATGCAAATTTCGCTTTAATTATTCATCTGCGGAGAGCCGAAATCAAAACATGGATTAACTAAAAAACGTTCAGAAATTAAATAAAAAAGCAAGTTTTTTTTTAACTGAAAGTAAGGAGCAACATTAAAACTTAAAACGAACAGAAATTACCCCGTATATGAAAGGGGCTGTTCCCTCTTCAATGCCCTGCTCTTTACGCTAAAGTTTTTACTGTTTTAAAAATTAGAGTTGAGAGAAAGAGTCAAACTTTAGCGCAAAGAGCAGGGCGTTGAAGAGGGAACAGTCCCTTTTTTGCCGTAGCAAAAAACAGCAAATTTGCAGTCTCCGGTATTCGTCGTCATTACCTCTAGGATTCGAATTGGCCAGAGGGGATAGCCCGCAAATTTGGCTAGGAATAAATCACCGATTTTAATGTTCGCAGTATTCATGCCTAGTAAATGAAAGATTATAGAGTGAAAGAAACTTATCTTTCCGTGAGGGCCGAGCCTCACTAATGTATCCAAGCGAACAATCAGTCCAAACTGTGTGAGGTCGGCCCAACTGCTAATCCTTCTCTACACTAAAAAGTGCAATTAACGCGCAGGCAAATTATATCCAATTTTCTCTACACACCACACTTGGCTATCGTATCCAATTTTCTCAATTCAAAACGCCAAAAATCCGATTGTGTGATAAATTCAAGTATCAGATTGCACAATTTCTATAGTCACTGAATTAATTCAAGGCTAAGGAATCAAGTTCAAACAATTCGAAAGTTCAAACAGGTGTAATCCCTTTGAGAGCTAGTTCAATACTGCAGCATATCAGTATACTGCAGGAATCTTTTTTGAATTAAATTCATTTTTTTCGGTAATCTCGGTTATAACGTTTTTTTCTGATATTATGAGAAATAGAAACATTCAGATCGAAATAAAGATTTTTAATTTTATGAATGGCTTAAGAATATTAAATGGAAACTTTCAGGGCATGATGAGGGGGATGTACAACTGACGAAAAGGCAATATGCACATACTTCCTTATATGAAATTACTCCGTATATGAAAGGGGCTTTTCCTCTTCAACGCCCCGCTCTTTATGCTAAAGTTTAACTCTTTCTCTTAACTCTACCTCTTAAAACAGTAAAAACCTTTACAGTAAAAACCTGGCATCAAATAAACAAGAGCTAAGAGCTCATATGGCACTTGTGACGAGGCAAGAAGAGCTAAGAGCCAAGAGATCATATGGTATGAGCTCTAGCCTATGAATCAATAGATTGATGGTATCAAATAAAAAAGCCACCAGCACCACTTTACGTTTGCCATTACTGGGTGTTTTTTATAGTGCAATAACAAGGTAAGATTATTATAGTTGCGAAGCTAGTGTAGCAATCTGCAAATTTTGAAAAATAAAAAAATGCCAGGAAACCTAAGCACTAGATGGCGTCAGTATCCACTCTTATAAGCTATCATACTCTGTTTCTAACTGTTATAGGTAAGTAAGTAAAGTTCGATTTCACCAGTTAAAGCAATCGTGAGATGATCCAGTTTTCTTAATAAATAAGTAAAAATGAATTTAATGTTTAGTAATTTTAAACTATTTTAATAAAATAAAGGAAATCAATAATAATAAATAAAATCACATACCAGTCCGTCGAGAATCTAAATGTGTTAAAAAAAACTAGCTCTAAAGCTATTACTGTTTCTAAATCTCTGGGTTGCATGAAAATATTATGCAATAAAATAAGAAAAGCAAATATAAGTCAATATTAAAAAGAAGAAAAAACCAATGGCGATCAAATGGTATTCAGTAAAAAAATATTTCACTGGGTACCATTACTTTGCTATAAGAAATCAACAATTTGTTTGAAAATTGATAAAATAAGTTTTTTCAAGTTGAGAATCCACAAACAAATTTCCCTGAAACCGTTGCATGTTTTGCTATTGAGTATGTTCAAATCAAAGAGAAAAAAGACATTATTTTCCTATGATCCGGGGCAAAAGCACGCTATTTTTTCATTGTTTAAGGGGGGACAATGTCCCCCTAGGGGAGCAATCTAGGGAGCAATTTTGTTGTTTCACCATTATTTCAATGAAAACACGAAAAAACAGCATTCTTTCAGTTACAACACCAAAAAAGCTATTTTAAATCCAATCCGGGCAATTACCCTTTTCCGCCAACTGACGTTCCTGATTGCAAATTATTTTTAAAATAAGATAAGATTTATTCATAATGAATTCAAAATACAGTAACTATTTGGCACTAATCCACACAAAGGCTCCTTGGCCTGTAAAGGAGTGGGAAGACCTTGAAGAAATTTAACTGTTTGATTCCCCTTATATATATATATATATATATATATATATATATATATATATATATATATATATATATATATATATATATATATATATATATATATATATATATATATATATATATATATATATATATATATATATATATTTTCTAACCCCCCCCCCCAACAACAACGAAACGAAAATAATTCTTAATTTATCTTAACTGTTTTACCAACAGCCAATGTCTTAACGCGGTATCAAACTTGGAGTTAGGGTCCCATTTGATAGCTTTAAATAGCTTAAAAAGAAGTCAAGAATTGTCCCAGTTCCCTACTTTAGAATCCACCAAGAAGACAATACCATAGCGAAAGCCCAAAAATTATATAATTTCTTGTCCTATATTACATAAATAAAATATAAAACTTGTTAGTGCTTATACATACCCAATACGATTAAACCAAACTAAAAGGTAAAAAATGCATTGTGCATTTTCCACAAAACAAACTCCACACTCTCAACAAAAACACATATTTAAATAATTAAAAAAAAGGACTTGCATCAACGATTAAGTTGAAATAAACCAATGATTTAGAACGATTTTTCTTCCTGAACCCTGGCATTCCTAACAACATCCCAAAGAACTTATGTATCCTTTTTGTCCAAAGACTCCATGGTGTCCCGGCTGTCACGGAGTTTCATAAATCGCTTGCTATTGACAACCGCTGTGAATCTAAAAGAAAACAAGATAAATTAGATAATACAACTAAGAATATATATTCCTTTCTTCTTAAACCACATCCTTTTAAACCCTGAAAAACTAAAGAGACAGCAAGAACCCACGTTTTGGTATGTCCACCTACTCGAATCAACTCCTTTTTTCTAACCTTCATGACCCCAGCTTTCTTCTTCGTCAACTCAAACGTCCCAATTTATTCATAAATCCACGTACTTGCTAAAAGCTGCAGTAGAAGCTTCAATAGCTCAGAAACTGAACGCAAAACCAAGGCCGTGTCCAGGGAGGTAGGGGGTTTAAACCTTTTCCCCAAAATGTTTGTCCGACTCGTAAAAATGTAACAAAAATGAATATAAACAAATTTCTTATGTGTTTTTAGAAGCTTTTTTTGTAACCACCTCCTCCCCCCAAAAAAATCCTGGATACGACCCTAGCAACAACAGATATATTCCTTTTAAAAAGAAAAGAATATACGTCAGACGTATCTAGAACTAATGCTATCAGACGTATCTAGAACGTAGCTAGGATACGTTTTACGGATGAAAAATGGCAGATCGCCAAAGATTGTTCTTTTTAGCCATCCACGGGGCCAAAAGAAAAATAGATCGTCACAGGGTAGGGTGGAAAAAAGTCATAAGTAAGAAAATTAAATCTTCGTAGGAGGGGGTAAAGAGGAAAGTTTTGGATGGATTGGGGTTGAGATGGAGCGTGCGCAGCTGTGGTTACCTCAGCCAACTTGCTGCTGCAGCGAGTCGCTGTGAGTAGTAGTAGAGCTTTTTAATTATTTAAAGGGACATTCACAATCTTATCTAGCTAAACCTTAAAGTCTAGATATTTGTTTAACCAATTGCCAGTAAAACCACAGAAAATTCTTGAAAAGTATGAAAAATATCATATAATCTTGAAAAATATAACAAAAATATAAAATATAACGGAACACTTAAAAAAAGTAGACTGTTTTAGGTTAATTAAGACATAACTTCTCTATAACGATAAAGAGAGTTTTTATTTTAAAAAGAAAATAGCCATACCTATGCATAGCGGGGATAGACAAGAGGAAATTTTTCCCCCTCCGTAATCTCCTGCATTGAAAGGAAAACTGTAACAGAGACTTTGAAAAAAAAATGAACATTTACTAGGGGAAAAAGGAAAGTTTGACATTTTGGTGCATACTATCCTTTATTTTGCGTAAAAAGCGAATCAGAGAACTAAGGGTTCAGTATCTTTACTTCAGCGAAGTTCAACCAAGACTGATAAATAAAGTGAGGGGAAACAAGGCAATTCAGTGAAATAAAAGAAAAATAATTAAAAACACGCTTTCATTGCTAATCTTGCCTTTTTGGCAGCTAACCTTGAAGTCTTTTGATAACTGGTTCTGGGTTAGTTTCTACTGGTTTTTTAATGTATTTTCCTTAAATAGGGATTTGGGGGAATGCTAAATGCTCTTACATAAATTTAATTAAAAATGATTTTACAAAATGTAATACAAATTTAATACCGATTTTACAAATTAATAAAAATGTAATTAACTACTTCAATACTTACCTAATTACTACTTTCCTTATTTCATTATTTACCAGCTTTTTGTATACAAAAATAATTCTTTAATGCACGCGAGGATATACATCTGAATACATTTCAATCGCACTTGGTATGAACCAATAGCATTTTTTTTTCTTTTTCCATTGTGGATAAAGCTATTCTTGTTGGTTAGCCGGATAAATTTCGACAAGAATTACCCTGTATGTATTGCTGCATTTCCTGATATGTATTTACTTCATAGATGGTAAGAAAAGTAGGAAATGACGGGAAGGGTAGGAAACAGAGGGTAGGGATCTCAAGGTGGAGAAGAGGCCTTCAGTTGTCCAAAACCAGCAACATTTTTCAGTTTTACGGACATTTGGTGATTGTTTTTTAGGGTATGGATTTTTCAATATTAAGATCTCCAACCAATTTCACTAGGATACCATCTTATTGTCCCCTAAACTTTCTGTCAAGACTTCTCTGGAAATGAGTGATGTCAACCCAAAACCTTCTAGCAAGTCCTATTGGTTGAAAGTGTGTTCTTTCCAAGGTTGGAAGTTTATATACACTAAAAACGCAATCAGCTGCCTTACTGAATTGGTGACAAATCTTTATGGTCTTTTGCTTATTAACACCTTTGCTAATCTTCGTAGTAATCTTACCTCCTAAAAGTATCAGGAAGGTAGCATGCGTAATACATAAAAAACATCACTGGGTTAAAAGCAATCCAACATTCAGTAACTTCATTGGCAATTGCTATGGCCATTAATTGGGCGCACCGTTGAGTGGAAACGCGGTTGTCTGACGATTTCATGTCTTCACCAAAGATCTAGAAAAGAAAGATAATAATTATAGTAATTGAAAAAAAACAGTCCGCATTCAAAATAAAAAAGAAATAATCGCATATTTGATAAAGACTCTTCCGAGAACCACTATATCCAAGCTACTTAGAAAACAGATGGATTTCTTTCAACTCATAGGGAGGAGCATGTTGCACGACTTTTCCTACTTTTGAACCTTTCAAATAGGCATCTGCCCAATCACAAAAGAAAATTAAAGAGGCTTTCTGTTTAAATACTTTGATTGAGAGGTGTATTTGATTGCGTCTATTTTCAAACTTACTCAAGAACGTTTCCTGTTCTTAAACACACAAGGAAGCATAAAATTAGCAATCTTTCAACAAGATGGATGGAGGAGGAACGTGCGTAGCTATCTTGTGGTTTAGTAGTAGTAGTTTCAACTAGATGAATAGTCCATTTCATTTAAAACCACCAATAAGCATATTTATAATTAGAACCTTTATAATTAGAACTTGGTCAAATGGCTCTGAATGGTGCATTGCACTTTTTTTCGCCTTTATGACTCACCCTGGATCTAGTCATACTTTCACTAGATCATTTATTTTGCTCAGTTCAAACTTATGAAGTTATTAGGGCAATAACACATTTCCATCAGTATTGCCTGTTGATACGAGAAAAACAAATTACTTAAATTCCACAACATTTTTGTCAATGTATGAACATTCATGTCCATGAACATTAAAAATCTGTTGATTCCCAAATACAACTACGCTTTTAAAGGAAGGCTACATCTTCTTAGGCTGTTTTATACGTTTGTGATAGTATTTTTTTATTTTTTTTTGTATGTTTTTATATGATCTGCTGATCATTACCCCCATTACGCCAAAAACTGCATAATGCATACGGAGTTCTCTTTTTTTCAGAAATTGAATTCCTGATTTTTGCTTTTCTTTTAATATATTTGGTTATGTAAGTGTCACCACTTAAGAGTTCGATTTCAGATTTACTTGGTGTTAGATCTAGCTCAAATTTAAAAGATACAGAATATGGGAATCCGTATTTTGAAACAGCATTTGTCGTCAGCGTAGTCACTTCCACGTCTGTCTCCCATTGTGACTGTATATAAGCTTCTTAGTATGTTGCCTATTTTATATTTGATTTTTTTTCAATGTTTTTCAATTAAAAAAAAAAATCGCAGCAAATTTCAAAAGTTGATTTACTAGATGGGTAAAGGTGATTCGAATGATGACACGATTATCGTCTTATATTGAATTATTAAAACCACAGGAACACAGAAAAATAACAAACTAAATGCCTACACAGGGAATATAAACCTTAATTTAAGAACAGCTCGCAAATAACATAGCGCCCAATTCAGACTATTTTACAATAAATCATAATACTGTCGGAAATGCGGTCTCCAGAGCCGTATCTGGGGAGGGGGCAGATTCGGTTTCAATACCCTCCCCAAACTTTTTTTTTTCGACTCGTAAACATAAAGAAAAATGCATATAATTTTTTCGTATTTTGTAAATTTTTTGGGTACCCCCCACCCCCGACAAAAATCCTGGATACGGCCTTGGGACCACATCATGTTTACCAATGCTATCAGAAAGCAGCTATCGAGAGAAGTGTTACTAGGGTCCAGAATGTGGTCGTATCCGAGGTGAAATCGTTTGCCCTAATTATTTAGTCACAGACAAGAGTGCTAACAGCGAATAATTCGTTTTTTAGTGCCTTTTCCTGAATTTTTAAATACAAAATGACGAGCTTGTAGTTTTTCAATCGGGTTATGACTGAATATATACCCTTAAGTAACTTGATTATTATCAGTATTTTCACTAAAATTAACTAAAAGAACAGAAAAGAGTGATAAAAAGCGATTAGTGTTTAAATATACACTTACACTTCCAGCTTTTTCTGTGGCAGCTTGTCGAAGAATATTTGAAAACACTGGACCAGGACAGACAATTGTAATTTTGATTCCAAAGGCAGCTTTTTCAGTTCGTAAAGATTCAAAATATCCCTGAAAAATAAACATTATTATATTATGAAATTCCTTGTATTACGCTTTAATTATTTTTTTTTAACACGACTGTTTTTAGGAGGAAAAATAGGTTAATTTGAAGAATTGTTACAATTATGTTGACCATAAAATTGGGTTTAAGGCTAAGAATTTTTAAATGTACCTTGGAGGAGGATATTCCCAGCAAACAGATCTGCGTTCAGCTATATCTATAAAAACGTCTTCATAGCCCATAAAATTCAATTCTATTTTGTTTATACGTTACCAAGTCTGTCAAATTGGTCTTTTTTCCTCTATTTTTCAATAAACTTGTCACAATTGTTAACGAGGAGTTAATTTCTCACCTTGTCTCCAGCCTCACAGTATAGGTTGCAGTTCAAATCTTCATATTACAAAGAATGCATGACTCTAAAAGATGGGTTAAGACCATTTTTTTTTTTTTTTCTGACAACACGAAGTACAATTCACTCGCTATAGTGGCTAGAAGTGTAAAAGTTCGAAATTATGCAGAAAAAATCCAATATCATATTTATGTGTAGAAGGTGAGCAGCTTTTTATTATTTTATGGTACGTGGTTTTCATAACTTACTAGATTTTGTATCAATATTTTTACATAATTTTAATTTTAACATATTTATTGGAATTTTAACCCTCACCAGATTTTAGATTAAATTTACGACTAATTCCACTACCGAAAACCGGACGAAGATTTGCTATACCTTCTCCAGAGAAATTGCCTATGGATTGTCCAGAGTACCCGGCTGACTGACTGTATTTCAAACAGCATGCTGTACGAGGAGTGTGGTTCAATCCCACTTTCAAGGGCTATAATGAGAGAAAGGTTGAGATGGCTAGGGCACGTTCTTCAGATGAAGGATGATAGATTGCCAAAGATTGTCCTTTTTGGTCAACCGTCTAGGGCTAAACAGAAACCAGGTCGTCCGTGGTCGGGATGGGAGGATGTCACACAGAACGATTTAAAGGAGATGGGAACTTCTGGGAGGGTGTAGAGAGGGAAGTTTTGAGTAGATTGAGATGGAAGAGGAGAGTGCGTAGCTGTGTTGGCCTAAGGTGGCTTTTTGCTTCGGTGAGTTGATAGTAATAGTGTTTTCACTACCTACCTACGAGGTATAATTATTGAGGTTCTCTTTAAATCACTGGTATTTCTTTTTTCACAGATTTATCGGAGCAGCCTAGTATCCCCTCCCGCTAAAGAAAATACTGGATTCACCCCTGCTATAATCCCTAGAGATTGTAGAATATGGGACACACTTATGGTCAATTCATATGGCTAATTTGTTGATTATATTTAGTATTTGATTTATTTCGTTAAATGACAATCATTTTTCTACTTCTTCTTTTACATTCTTCCCTTTTTTCGTCTAATCATTACTATCATTATTATCAATTCTAGCAGTACACCATAAATGACTGGTCTTCCAAGTCCTCGTGCTGGGGCCCGCAGAAAATAATAACAAAGAAAAGGTTTTACAGGCAACTTCAGAAAAACACAAAAGCCAAGAGTTTACTTATAAGAAAAACATGAGTTTACTTGTACCAAAAACTCAACAGTCAGTGGCTTAAATCGGGGGAAGGGGTATTTGCCTCTATGTTTTGCCATTCGCTTTTGTTTTGAAACAAACTTTTTGTGCGTGCGTTTCCATGGAAAAATACTTTTTTTTTGATTTTTCATAACATAATTGAACAAGAGCTAAGAGCTCATATGGCACTTGTGACGAGACCGGAAGAGCCAAGAGCTCATATGGTATGAGCTCTAGCAAAGTTCTAAGAATCAATAGATTGATTTAAAAGGAAAATTAGAGGCTTAATGCCGGTCGGGATTTAAAATAAGAGCCCTGAGACATGAGGTCCTTCTAAATATCAAAATTCACCTTGATATTTAGATCACCCACTTGATATTTTGATAAAGATCCGATCACCCACTCGTAAGCTAAAAATACCTCATTTTTTCTAATTTTTCCTCTCCCTTCAGCCCCCCAGATGGTCGAATCGGGGAAAACGACTTTATCAAGTCCATTTGTGCAGGTCCCAAACACGTCTACCAATTATCATCGTCCTAGCATGTCCAGAAGCACCAAACTCGTCAAAGCACTGGATCCCCTCTCCTCCTAACTCCCACAAAGAGAGCGGATCCAATCCGGTCACGTCAATCATGTATCTACGACAATTGCTTATTCTACCCACCAAGTTTCATCCCGATATCTCCACTCTAAGCGTTTTCCAAGATTGCCGGTCCCCCCCCTCCAAATCCCCCCTGTGTCACCAGATCTGGTCGGGATTTAAAATAAGAGCTCTGAGACATGAGTTCCTTCTAAATATTAAATTTCATGAAGATCCAATAAACCGTTCTTAAGTTAAAAATACTTCAATTTTTTTTCATTTTTTCAGAATTAACACCACCCACCCCCCAACTACCCCAAACAGAGCGGATCTGTTCCAATTATGTCAATCACGTATCTAGAGCTTTTGCTTATTCTTCCCATCAAGTTTCATCCCGATCTCTCCGCTTTAAGCTTTTCAAGATTTCCGGTTTCCAAGATTTCTGTTTCCTCCCTCCAGCCCCCTATGTCCCCGAATCCAATTTGAATTGAAAATGGAGCATCTGAGACATAAAATATTTCTATATATCAAGTTTCATTAAGATCCGATCACCCATTCGCAAGACAAAGATGCCTCAATTTTCACGTTTTCTAAGATTTCCTGTTCCCCCCTCCAACTCCCCCCAATAACACCAGATCTAGTCTGGATTTAGACAAAGAGCTCTGAAGCACAAGATCGTTCTAAATATCAAATTTCATTAAGATCTGATCACCCGTTCGTAAGTTGAAAATACCTCATTTTTTTTAATTTTTCCGAATTACCCTCCCCCCAACTACCCCAAAAAGAACAGATCTGGTCCGGTTATGTCAGAGACTTATCTTGGACTTGTGCTTATTCTTCCCACCGAGTTTCATTCCGATCTCTCCACTCTAAGCTTTTTCTAAGATTTCCGGTTCCCCCCCGCCCCTACTCCCCCCAATGACACTGGATCCGGTCGGGATTTAAAATAAGACATCTGATTTACGAGGTTCTTCTAAATATGTAATTTCATTAAGATCCGATCACTCCTTCGTAAGTTAAAAATACCTCATTTTTTCTAAATTTTCATAATTAACCCTCCCCCCAACACCCCCAAAGAAAGCGGATCCGTTCCGGTTATGTCAATCACATATCTAGGACTTGTGCTTATTATTTCCACCAAGTTTCATCCCGATCCCTCCACTCTAAGTGTTTTCCAAGATTTTAGGCCCCCCCCCTCCCAACTCCCCCCAATGTCACCAGCTCTGGTTGGGATTCAAAATAACAGCTCTGAGACACGATACCCTTGCAAACATCAATTTCATTAAGATCTGATCAACCGTTCATAAGTTAAAAATACTTCATTTTTTCTATTATTTCCGAATTAACGGACTCCCCACTCCCACCCCAAATGGTCAAATCGGGAAAACGACTGTTTCTAATTTAATCTGGTCCGGTCCCTGATACGCCTGCCAAATTTCATCGTCCTAGCTTACCTGGAAGTGCCTAAAGTAGCAAAACCGGAACCGACAGAATTTGCGATTGCTATATGTCACTTGGTTAATACCAAGTGCCATTAAAAAAAGAAGGAGAAAGGAAGACTGTTTTCCTACTTTAGTGATTAATATAGATAAGCATTTGAACGAGGCCTTAACTCTACTCATCCATCTAATTACATAAGTCAAACAGCATAGCCATACACAATCAACCGCAAAGAATAGTGCATGGACAGGCTGTCGTGCCGTAAGCAAGTATAAGTCGTCATATACCGAAGTCTTCAAATACAGATCGTACGTATTAGAAGAAAAAATGACACTGAAAAAAAGGGGGCAGGAGACATGAAGCGCTACCACTCGTCCGCCCAAGAAGACTGATATTTCTGGGATTTTTTCCCACAATATCTTGTACATTGTGTCTAATTCAAGTATTTTTCAAAACTGTAACCCATTGAAGGTGTCAAGCATGGCTCTGAAATGTGGACGCTTTAAAAGGCTGGAGAAGGTTTGTAAATGTTTTCCAAGGAATTGTCTAAAAGGTAGTTTTAGGCACTCATTTGACTGACCGTACATAAATAGCAGACTATAGGACAAATTTGACTTGATCTCATTTTCTAGGGTTACTGGACTCAGGTTTCTGAATCTTTTCGTGCAATATCTTATATTTTATGGGCAACTGACCTATTTTTCGAAAGTGAATTTCTCTGAAGCGGTCAATCATAACTGAAACGTTGGCGCCTGGAATGGCAGAGAAATGATTTTTTAACATTTGCGAAGAATGCGTCTACAAATAGTCCAGCAGGCTGTACAATAAATATGGTTCGATCCCAAGTTCTAGGGTTACAATTAAAGAAAGGTTAAGATGGCAAGACAAGTTCAACGAATGAAAGAGGAAAGATCACCAACAAGAGTTGTTTTTGGCCATCCGTCTGGGGACAAGCAAAGAAAATTTGTCCCCAAATTGGGTAAGAAGAGGTCATAAGAAAGGTTTTAGAGGAAATCAGAAATACATGGGAAGAATAAAGAGTGAATTAACTTTGGGGTAGTTTGGGGATACTTTGGGGTAGAGGAGGATTGTGCGCAGCTGTGCTAACCTCTGTCGGCTTGGGGCTGCAGTGATTTACTAGTAATAATAGCAGCGGTCCTTAAATACTCGCTCCCTTCCCCCTTCCCCCTGAGGTAGAATGCAGTGTATGTGCCGGATGCTAGTTATGGAATATTTTACGCATATAAATAAAAATTTGATTAAGACATATTAGAAAGAATCCATTCCACTATCGCAAAACTGATGAAAGATATTATCCTAACTCCATTCATGGAGCTGAGAACAGAAAACTTTCTTATTTAAGGAAGTTAGATACCATAACTGTCATTTTGCGAATCTTAGTGCTGGCTGACAGTCTCAGAGGCAAAGGGCTCATTTGCAAACTTTCCCTACATCACAGGGAACTTCTAAAGCATTTTTGTTTAAATTTGATACGGGATCTTAAATGTGTCAACAGTTTAAAAAGCTAGCTAGTTTAAAACAATGAAAACCTATAATCTCTTACCAATTCTGGAGCAAAGTGCTGTCTATTCAATGTACAAACATTATATGTGCATCCTGTGCAGGTTTCAAAATTAATGTTAAAAAGACTAAGTCTCTAAAGCTAGGAATAACTGAAGATAAAAGGCCATGTTGGGTAACAAAAAGATCGATGAGGTGGACAGCTTCACTTGCCTTGGTAGTATTATTAGTAAACACGGCGAGTGCCGTGAATATGTTAAAGGTAGAATAGCCAAGACTCAGGGTGTTGTTTTTTACATTTAAAAAAAAAGTTTTAAAGAATAGGAAGAAATGTCTGCGAGCCAAAATTAGAATACTAGAAGCTACAGTGATGAAAGTGGTCAAGCATGGTTCTGAAGCATGGGTGCTCCAAAAAACAGAAAAGATTTACTAGATACTTTCCAGAGAATAAATAAAGCATGGGTGCTTCGAAAAACGGAAGAGATTCGCTAGATATTTTCCAGAGAAACTGCCAACGGATTGTTTTGGGTATTCGACTGACTGACCTTCAAATAGAAGCCTGTACGAAGTGTGGTACAATCCCGCTTTCTAGGGCTATAATGAGAGAAAGATTGAGATGGCTAGGGCAGGTTCTAGGACGAAGGATGACAGATTGCCGAAAATTGTCCTATTCGGCCAAGCGTATAGGGCTAAATGAGAAGCAGTTCGTCCGCGATTGGGGTGGAATGATGTCGTAAAAAGAATTTAAGAGAAATGAGAACCTTCTGGAAGGGTGCAAAAGAGGGAGGCTTTAAAGAAATTTGGGATGGAGGAGGAGCGTGCGTAGCTGTCTCGGCTTCAGGCAGCTTGGTACTGTGGTGAGTTGTTAGTAGTGTCTTCTTTTTGGGATTGAGCTATTTCAGTTTTCTTCATGGCTGCCCATCTTTAGGGTTGTCCCCAAAATTTTGAAACTTTAGCAGTGATTTGGGGATTTTGGGAAAATGATATCCATTATAAAATATTTTTAAAAACACATACCAATTTTTCGCAACTAAGTCTCGGGATACTGTTAAGCTGTCAGTCCTTACTCTCACCATATTCTCAGTGGCCTGGGTTTGTATTTCTGCTCTTGATTCACGTCGTCTCACGATTGATATAATTTTGTTTTAGTAGCTTAATATAGGGTAAACTTTTGCTACCGAGGGGAAAGTCGCTCTCTTTTTAATTTTTCCTTTTTACCATGCTTCAGTTTTCAAACAAACACGCTTCGCTGATTTAAACTTTTACGTTTTAAAAAGATTTCGTCTTTTCATTTTTCTCGAATACCGAAAGAAAAATAGAGCGGCCCACTTACATGAAGTGCATGTTTTGTGGCTGTATAACTTCCCGAAAAGGGCACACCAAGTTTCCCAGCAGTACTAGAAGTGACGACCAAATGACCAGATTGTTTCTTCAAAAAGTGTGGCAACACTGTTCTTGTCAAACCAATTAAACCGAAGACATTCACTTCAAACAGATCACGGTCAACTTGAAGTTCAATTTTTTCCCAATTGGCGCGTTGAGAGCGACCAGCATTGTTCACGAGTATGTCCAGCTAAAAGAGGAAAATAAGAAAAGAATATCAGCAGGGCCAAGGAACGGGTAGAAAGTGCACAAGAAGCTTATGAAATCTGTGAAGTAAAGTAGTCGGGGCACAAGAGTGCATAGATGGTAACTGCCCAGTCAAAGGGGCCTACAAATCTATTCTTCCAAAAACTGTGCAAAATAAAAGGCTACATGAAGATGGAAAGCACTTATTTCTTTATTTAAAAAAGGTGGTAAAATTCTAGTTGATTGACTTTTGGCTATCCCAGAAAGGGGTTGGGGTAGGAAAATGAAACTTTCAGGATGAGTCCAAAGGCTAAAGTATGTCACGGGAAGGTATTTTGAAGTACCCACCTTCACTCCTTCTCCCTCTAGAGGGCCCTGACGTTTCATGACCTTTAAAAATATGTGTGTTATAAAAGTGAAACCTTGCAAAATAGATCTTCTGCTTGAATGAAGTACAACAAAACTGTTTTCAGCTTCACAACTTTGCTCAATCTCAATTTATAAGGTTTTAAAGATATGCAAATACATTTCCTAAATTTTGAAGAAAAAAAAACATTGATATGGCTCAAAATTCTGCTTAAATAACAGGAATTACATTTTCAGAACTAAAGGCAGAGAAAAAGCAACTAGTAACTGAAAATTCAGGTAAAATGTTGTTTTGTCAAAATATCAATAGACATGTCATGTAGGAAAATTTAAATGTATGAAAAACGGAAAAAAACATTGATATGGCTCAGAATTCTACTCAAATAACAGGAATTGCATTTTCAGAACTAAAGGCAGAGAAAAGATAACTGCTAACTGAAAATTAAGGTAAAATGTTGTTTTGTCAAAATTTCAATATAGACCTGTCATGTAGGCAAATTTCAGGGCCATCTAGAGGGAGAAAGAGTGGGGGTAGGTACTTCAAAATACCTTCCAGGGACATACTTAAAGCCTTTAGACCCATGCCTGGAAGTTTCATTTTCCTAACCTAACCCCTTTCCGAGATGGCCAAAAGTCAATCAACTAGAATTTTACTAAAAAAAAGGTTTTAATTTGTTTAAGATATTTTTTAATGCATATATTATTTCCATTTTTTAAATGTTCACAGTAGTATTAGCTACTAATGACCCCTTTAAGCTAAGCACTTCTACCTACGGAGCAGTGGTTACTAGTACTAGCAGTTATGATTACGTCCAGCTAAAAAATATAATATAAATAACAAAAGAATCTGAACAGGGCATGGGAACCAGACAGAGAAGTACACAGGAAATTTACGAGGTAAAGTAGTAGGGGCAGAGAGACAATTAGATTACAGCTGCAGTTTTTTTAAGGGGGGGGGGTACAGAAAAATATTAAACTAAAAAAATAGGGTAAATGGGTAGTGCTAAAAAAAATAGAAAATGGTGGCTATGGAAGGCAGAGGTATATTTGATAGCGGTAGTAATGTTTTTTGTATGTTTTTCTTTTTAACAGAAATTATATACGAGTAGTTTAACGTTAGAAAAGATAGTGAAAGGGAATGTAGGGAAACTATGTGAGAAATAAGTGAAGGTAATAAATTTATTCTCTAGAAAAAGAAAGGAAGAGAAAACGGGGTAGGTAGTTACATCCATGATACTTTAGTATGGGCCAAATACCACAGGAAGAAAGATAGAAAATAATTTAAACATTCATTTTAAAAAAAGGATTTTGTATATATTTCAGTATTACAATCTTTATTTGAAAAGAAAAAGAAGATGAAAGCTGGCCAATCAAAGAGGCCTACAAAGTTATGCTTCCAAAAACTGAGCAAAATGAATAGTTTACATCAAGATGGGCCGTAAAACATTTTTCCTTCATTTAAAAAAATATTTTAGTATTTTCAACATTTTTGTTTTAATGCCTATATTACATCTGTTTTTCAATGTTAACAATGCTATCAACTTCCGATAAGCACGTTGACTACTTCACCAACGAAGAAGTGATTCTAGACTAGGGGGTCATGAGTATGTCCACCTGAGCAAAGATACATAACAAGCATTATTAATAGGACCAAAGGACCAGGTAGAGAAGTACACAAGAGGCTTATAAAACCAGGTAGTCAGGGTATAAAAGAGGATACCTGATAGCTCCCAATTAAAGCAACCAATAAATCTATGCTTCTAAAAATTGTGATTCTTAATAAATGTGTGCTTCTTCTGCAATTTACTGCTTTTTTTAATATTTGAATTTTTCAGGTTTTTATGAGTTTTTTTATACATAATGCCAATATCGCCTCTATTTTCAAATGTTTACCATGTTATCAGCTTCTGTTGAGCACGCTAACCACTTCTATCGAAACATAAAGATTGACTAAGATTGCTCACGAGAATGTCAAGCCAAAATAAAGAAAAACAGTAACAAATAGTTAACAGGGCCATGAAACAGGCCAAAGAAATACAAAACTTATTTATGAAGTAAAGGGGTGAGGGGCTGAAGAGCACATAAGAAGATGGCTACCCAACAGTTTCAAATAATATTGTGAAACGAAAGTCTTACATCAAGATTGCTATGTAGAGGTTTTCTGGTTTTTTTTTAAGTTTTCATTTTTTTTTGTCTTTTTAGAGCTTGTTTTTTATAGTTCCTTTATTCTTGGAATAAGAAGGGTCCTATCTCTATTTTTAAACGTTAGCAATATTATCAGCGTCTGTAGAGCTTTTTTCTTTTTATTTAAAAAAAGGTCTTCATCTTTAAGAGCTTTATTTTTATAGTGCCTTTGTTCTTGGAGTTATTATCAGCGTCTGTAGAGTTTTTCTTCTTTTTTTTTGAAAAAAAGTTTTCATTTTTTTAGACCTTGTTTTTTATAGTCCCTTTGTTCTTAAAATAAGAAGGGTCCTGTCTATATTTTTAAACGTTAACTATGTTATCAGCGTTTGTAGAGCTTTTTCTTTTTATTTAAAAAAAGGTCTTCATTTTTTAGAGCTTTTTTTACAGTGCCTTTATTCTCAGAATAAGATGGTTTCTGTATCTATTTTCAAACGCTAGCAATATATCAGCGTCTGTAGAGTTTTTTTTTAATTTAATACAAGGTTTTAATTTTTTAGAGTTTTTTTATAGTGCCCTTGTTCTTGGAGTTATTATCAGCGTCTGTAGATTTTTTTTTAATTTAATAAAGGTTTTCATTTTTAAGAGCTTTTTTGTAGTGCCATTGTTCTAAGAATTATTATCAGTATCTGTATTTTTTTTTTTTTAAAGGTTTTCATTTTATAGAACTTTATTTTGTAGTGCCTTTGTTCTTGGAGTTATTATCAGCGTATGTAGAGTTTTCTTTTTATTTAAGAAAAGGTTTTCATTTTTTTAGATCTTTTTTATAGTGTCTTTATTCTTAGAATCTCTATTTTTAAATGATAGCAATATTATCAGCGTCCATGGAGTTTTTTTTTTAAGTAAAAAAAAACTCATTTTTTCAGAGCTTTTTTATAGTGCCTTTGTTCTTAGAATAAGAAGATTCCTCTTTCTTTTTTAGAGCTCTTTTATACTGCCTTTATTCTAAGAATAAAAAGGTTTCTATCTCTATTTTTAAACGTTAGCAATATCATCAGGATTTGTAGAGTTTTTTTATTTAAAAAAGGTTTCATTTTTTTCAGAGCTTTTATTAATGCCTTTATTCTTAGAATAAGAAGGTTCCTATCTCTATTTTTAAAGTTAGCAATATCATCAGCATCTGTAGTTTTTTATTTACAAAAAGGTTTTAATTTTTTTAGAGCTTTTTTATAGTGACTTTGTTCTTAGAATTATTATCAGCGTCTGTAGAGTTTTTTCTTTTTAGTTAAAAAAAGGTTTTCATTTTCTTAGATCTTTTTTTTGGTGTCTTTATTCTTAGAATCTCTATTTTTAAATGATAGCAATATTATCAGTTTTTTATTTTTAGAATAAGAACGTTCCTAGTTCTATTTTTAAACGTTAACAATATTATCAGCGTCCCTAGAGTTTTTTTTTAAGAAAAAAAACTAATTTTTTTAGAGCTTTTTTTATAGTGCCTTTGTTCTTAGAATAACAAGGTTTCTATGTCTATTTTTCAATGTTAGCAATAATATCAGCGTCTGTAGAGTTTCTTATTAAAAAAGAAAATGTTTAAAAAAAATTTTGTTAGAGATTTTTATTTAAAAAAAAGATTTTCATTTTTAAGAGCTTTTTTATAGTGCCTTTGTTCTTAGAATTATTATCAGCGTCTGTAGAGTTTTCTCTTTTTGTTTAAAAAAAAAGTTTTTATTTTTTCTAGAGCTCTTTTTATAGTGCCTATATTTTTAGAATAAGATGAGTCCTATCTCTGTTTTTAAATGTTTGTAATATTATCAGCGTCTGTTGAGCGCGCTGAGCACTTCAGCTGATGATTTGAGAACGATCAACATTGTCCGAGAGCATTCAAATCTTAAAAAAAAATATATATACAACATTAAATTAATAGGACCAGAAAACTGAAAAACATTGTTATTTGCAAAAACAGATTCATCCAATAATAATTTGGCTTGTGCAATGCAGAAATAATTCCCAGAGCGATGTTTTTAAATTCATGAAAGTGATTCTTGAAAAGTCTTGTAACTTGCAAGCGCATAAACTTGATTCTTGCTATCAGGGCTAGAAATAATTGAAAAGATAAAATTAAATTTGATAGGTGTCGTATAGATGTCATGGCAAGACTAACTATAAATTTCTATTAATTTGGACGTTAGGGTCTAATAAAGAAAATGGGTCTGCCGTGCTAGAATAGAAGCATGCTTTAAGATATCGATTTTTTCCTTGCTTCGCCACAAATTCGGTACTGATAGCAATAATCAAGTTTAAGCGCTTATACAGTCACGACCAAAAGTGTTAGATCTTCACTTAAGCTTTTCTGTCAACTAAATCAAACGCCTCTTCAGAATGGAAAACTAAGGAATAAAAACATTTTATTTAGTTGACAGAAAAGCTCAAGTGAAGCTCTAACGTTTTATCGTGACTATACAAGCGCATAAACTTGATTCTTGCTATCAGGGGTAGAATAAGTTGAAAAGAGAAAATTAAATCTGATAGGTGTTGTTTAGATTTCGTGACAAGGCCAACTACAAATTTCTATTAATTTGGACGTTAGGGTCTAATAAAGAGAATGGGTCTGCCGTAATAAAATGGAAGCATACTTTAAGATATCGATTTTTTCCTTGTTTCGGCACGAATTCGGCACTGATAGCAATAATCAAGTTTATGCGCTTCTATAGTCACGATAAAACGTTAGAGCTTCATTTAAGCTTGTCTGTCAGCTAAACCAAATGCCTGTTCGGGTAAACCAAAGCCCCCCGCAGCAAACACATCTGCGCACGTCCTTCCTCCTCACATAGCATCAACAGTACTATTTTAACTGATGCACATGCGCCTTTTTTTTTGTGGGCAGGATACAGGTTATATTCTTAAAATTGCCTTTATATTTAGTGCCAGAAAACCAGGGGGAAAGAAAGACGTTTTTCATCCAATCACAAAAAAAACTCCTATTTCATTTAATTTTATTCCCTGAAGAAAGTAAAACCCTTGGGTATTGGAAGTCTGGGTACTTGCAAGTTCATTCATATGAGAATTTTTTCTCCAAAATTAAAGCCCTAAACGAATTTACCACCAGAAGCGATCAGATCGTTTTTAACAACGGAATACAGATAATCTCATTAAACAAACAACTATTGTATAAATGTATATTCGTCCTCTAGCATAAAAAATATTATTGTAATTTTTTGGCGAATGCATCATTTGATACGAATCAATTAGCAATCCAAGACTCACTTCATACCAATCAAATGGAAAGGTTCGTCAAAAGCTGGAAATAAACTAATTTGCCAAGAACAAATTGCGTTTTGAAACTCCTACTATGCGCAAGGAGTCTCTGAGGAGTCTCAACTTTTAGAATCTCCAATTTCAGTCAGCAGACAATTCCTAAAAAACGTTAAGAAAGCCGGGAGCGAAACTGAATATTCCCTAAGTCATGACTAATCTAGATCTTTTTTCACATCAGAACATGGTAATATGCCAATTTTCTGAAAAAAGCGACACCACCGTTTTCGAAAAAAATTTACAGATATACATATAAGGTCATTGCTTATTTAATAAGAGAGATAGAAGCTTTATAGGGAGAAATATATTCTAACCACGATGAATCAAAATTATATCAGGTCTCAAATGTAGTTTTACCAGAACGTTTTAAATAAATAATTTCTGAGACCATACTGGAAAATCATGACAAAACACAAAACCACATAGAAAAGAAGAACGAGGACAATTAACAGAATTAACAGAACGAGGAAAATTAAAAAATAAAAGGGCCATCATATTTAACTTTTGTGTTTTGTTTTAAGGTTTGTTTTTTTTATGTTTTTATCATTTTATTCTGCACTGAGAACGGTCAAGCGGAGGCCTTGACTGAAATACTTGCATAATTTTTAATCTTTTCACAGGCTGTTAATTGTCCACGTTCTCCTTTTCTGTTTTCTCTTTTCGTGTTTTGTCATAAGTTTTACTTTTACTAAACGGCAGAGTATAGCTAAACATCTAGTGTAACTGTGTTTTAGTTATACTTTAGTTTTAGTTTTATCCTGTTTTAGCATTGTTAGCATTTCTGTCAGTTCTTTATTTCTCAGTTAGTCACTTCTGTCAGTTCTCTATTTCTTCAGTTAGCATTTCTGTTAGCATTTCTGTCAGTTCTTTATTTCTCAGTTAGTCACTTCTGTCAGTTCTCTATTTCTTCAGTTAGCATTTCTGTTAGCATTTCTGTCAGTTCTTTATTTCTCAGTTAGTCACTTCTGTCAGTTAGCATTTCTGTCAGTTCTTTATTTCTCAGTTAGTCACTTCTGTCGGTTCTCTATTTCTTCAGTTAGCATTTCTGTTAGCATTTCTGTCAGTTCTTTATTTCTCAGTTAGTCACTTCTGTCAGTTCTCTATTTCTTCAGTTAGCATTTCTGACAGTCCAGTTAGCATTTAAAGTCTAGTATAAGATCTTTGATTCAACCTAAAGAATCTTGCCTTTAAAAATTGTCTTCTGTCACATGAAAACGCAACATCGGTTATGTCTTTTCAAAGTCGTGAAATGCTTCGCATTAATATTAAGCTTTCTGCAATATTTAAAAAAGAAACAATTGAGCTAGGTCAGTGAAATATTCAGAGTATGATATTTGAGCTGATTCCTGAAGTGTTCATCCACTTGCTTCTACTACTTACTTTAAAATATTAAAAGATAGTTTGCCCAAAAAACGATTGTTTACCTTAGATGACCTCCAACCTAGATGGAATGCTAGATGGTTTCCATAAGATGGAATGCTTGGAGCATCCGTAAGATGTAAAACATCTAAGCAGCCATTAGATGCGCCTTTTTAGGCTAATAAACGTTAAATATGTCCCGCATTTACCTTTCAATATTTAATAGAAAATCCCTGACTTCTTACTTACATCACCAAAATGAGAAAGTATTTTCTTAAAAGCTTCTTCGTGTTTATCATAGGCAGTGATATCTAAAGGCACAACTAAAACATCACTTGGTTTGGCTCCAATTTCTGAAATATCAATAAAACAAATATATATTAGGAAAAAAAATGTCAGCCGGAAATTGAACAAAATAAGTTTTTTCCTCAAATTTTTATAGTCTGATTATAATCAAAAAGACTATTTTGTTAAGGCATCGTCTGTACAAGGAAGTAGAAGAACTACTCAAAAAAACGAACAATCTGAAAAACCCTAGAGACGTTTAAAAATGTCACAGCTAACGAACATTTAAGTTACTTAACACCCCCTCTCTCTCAGAAAAATCCTACAACACTCTAGCCCCGGTGGTGTCCAATGGAACGGAGGTCACAAAGGTAGTCCCCCAAGATTTTGGAAAATACCTCATTACTTTAATTTCATTGATATTTGCTATTTTCTGCTCAATATTAATCTGCTTTTTTGTAGCTTCCTTCGAAAAAAGCAAAATCCCCCCCCCATCAGGATTGTTATAGCTACATACACCTACGAAAGCAAAATTACACTGAACCTATACTTAAATTACATGGGATTCAAACCAGGTTGCAGTGAAAGCACATTCTCTAAATCTCAGCCTAGGAATGGGTCAGTTTCGATTTCTCATGTCTTTTTTTGGTTTTCAAGATGCTAAGAAATTTCAAATTCCACAAAAACAAACATAGCATCCCATGTTCTTAGAAATAGAAATAGTTAAAAATTGATACTTTAATATCAAAATAGTTTTTCCCCTTATCCTTGATTCTTTAAAAAAAAAAAATTCCAAGTACAAACAATTGCTTGTTAAAAAAATAAAAAATATAAAATTTTCCGGCATATAACTACTAAAGCGCATTCGCAGATTATTTACAAATAAACACAATACATAGTATACAGGATACACAATTCACACTAAACCAGGATTAAACACATTTTTCAGCTTGTTCACTCCCGTGTAAAATCTGGACCACGTGACATAACGTCTACTAAATCTATCAGCTCTAGAATGTAGAACTACTAGAAACGCACTTCCAAATAACTTCTTTGCTTCATTTTTTCACAATTAAAATTTTTTAGGTTTTTAGAAACGAAGGCATACAACAAAGTAGGATTTTGGTTTATGACCATATTTTTGAGACCGTGTTTGAACAAAAAAATTATCCAAAAGACTCTTTGAACAAAATAATTATCCAATTTTTTTTCATCAGAAGTGGTTGAGAGAGGTCAGCCAAAAAACAGAATTGAAAAATTTGATTAGCCCTCTCCAAAATTTTTATGAATATTCTTTCCATATAATATGACTCTGAAAAAAAATATACACATCTAAGTGCTTAGGATCTCAACCATAGCCAGGGCCTTTGCGTTAAATCTAATCAATTTATTTAACAATTTATATTAACAATTTTCTGGGTAAAACTTATGTTTTAGCCAGGGAAGAACCAAAATGTGAGACGTAATATACGTTTGAGTAGTTGGGCTGTAAGGCTAAGGATAAAGATCCTCCAGAGCCATTGCTGGCGCATAGGGCGTCGAATTGACGTTTCAGTTGCTGGGTGTTTTTTACAGGGACAAGTAGCAAGCTTGTCACTCAGCCTTGCTGCGGCGGGGATCGAACCCTGGGCCCCATATTCCCAAGGAAGAACATCAATCCACTGTGCTACAACAGGTTAGGCGGGCTGTAAGCCTGGATTTTATTTTTTAAGCGTCCTATAATCTTCCTATTTGGTTTAACATAGCCGAAATATTTCCTCGAACTATTTCAGTAGCGGCTTCCTTTACAGCATTAAATCTTTAATGAAGATTTAAAAAGAAGAAAACTTTGTTTCTTCTTCTTCTCCTAAAGTGATCAAAGGAAAGAAAGAGCACTGTCTGGACACAGGAATACTAGCGCCACACCTAGCATAACGATACAATACAAAATTTTAAAAAATGTGAGTATAAACACATAATAAAAAGTATGTCCTGTGGTGGCGCAGTGGGTTTGACCTTAGCTTGGTAATACGGGACCCAGAGATCGAATCACGCTGCAGGAATGCACTGCAGGGCCGAAGCAGGGACCTTAGTAGTCAAGAAGCGTCGTTAATTCTTAAATAATAATAATAAGAATAAAAAGTATTATAACAATAAAAAGGTACAAAAAGTATAATAAACAAAGTATAATAATAAAAAGTATAAAGACTTTGGTAATAATCCAGCTATCTATTTATTGAACAGATTCATTTTTTAAGAAGTGATCTTGAGTTTCCACTCACATCAGTTACTCATAAGTTAATATACCACTTATTGGCATCTAAGAACATGGTTTTGAATTTCAATAAAGATAGTTTGACTAAAACTTTACTAAAATTTAAAAAATATATTCTATTACAAATTATATGCACAGTAGATTTTAAGAACTCAGAATTTCTATACACAGCAGTCACTATCTAATTTCAAATTGCCTTAGAGCATATTTTATTAGTGAGCCATCAACAAAAATAAATCCCCTACTTACCGATAACCAGATTCACAATGAAAATTTTGACAATATACTGCCAGAAAAAAAGTAACCCACCAATAAAATGCACTTTAACTTGAGCTTCGTCTAGATTGATGTCATCCACCCTGCCAGCAGAATGCTCGGCTTCATCTAAACAGTCGATCCTAGCCTTCGAAATTTTCGAAGACTGTCCAATCATAGCATGTTATCCAAAACTTATCCCCCTGCCAAAAAGGCTGCCGGCAGGATTAATGATGTCTATCAAGACGACGCTTTACTCTTGGGATCTAACCATAAAGATAAGTTTTTTACCCTCACAGTGGCTTTTGACTCGAAGCAATTCAGATTCACGTCGAGCCGACAGGGCTAATTTGACACCACACTTGGCCAATTCATATGCAAGAAACTCACCAATACCGCTCGATGCCCCTGTGATCCATACCACTTTCCCTTCAAGGGTCTCTAAAATTAAATAAAGCATCATTAAAAAATACTAATCAAACAGTTCCCGGAAAGGAATTTTAATAATAATGAGAGACCAATTCTAGCATTAACCCTGAAAGACAGAATTTCGACAATAAGATGTAAAAAAAAGTATCTGATTTTCAAGATCATAATGATTCTAAACAAGAAAAAGTTATTAACTTTAAGGTACCCATCAGATGTTATGTGTATATGTAAGTCTGTAAAATGCAAAAAAAAGGGTGCAAACACCCCCGCCCCTCTGAAAATGAAGAATGCTTCGACCTTGACAAAAAATTGGACCATCGAATTCGGATCCCTAAAGAGAATTCTAACAGGATTCTCAAGGTTCTGGCCAAAAAACACAAAATTTCCTATTTTTGTGTCAATCTTTTCTTTTCTTAAATTTGCTAGGTTTAAAATATACAAGAGAAGTTACAAGAGTAAATACCTTGACATGGTATTTTCAGATACAAAATCCTAATGATTATTTTTTAGAGAAATCTCTGCTGATTCTGACCCTCTCCCCCTCCCTTCGGCTCTTAGGTGTTCTAGAACACGACGAATTCCTTTTGCTAATTCTGAAAAGTCTAGATTTTCGATTGGGTACCAATTAATTCAGGCAAATATAAACTGAATGATAAAACTCAAATTGATTCACCGGGAAATATCAGCTGAAGTTAATGAAGGAAATATCAAGGACTATCTATTGACCAATGACGATAGAATGTTAAAATCTAACACATTTGTAGTGAATATATATTTTAGTGCACCAGTATTGGGGTAGCTCCCCACGTCCCTCATACCAAGCATATTTTTTTTTTTTTTTTTTTTTTTTTTTTTTTTTTTTTTTTTTTTTTTTTTTGATGAACTTAGTCCTTAAGTGATTTTAAACAAAACAGTTGAAAAAGTTGAGGTGTCTTTTCTTAGAAGTGTTTGTATCGAGCGTTTGTAGAATTTCAGGGTATGCCTCATTCCAACGGAAATCATAAGTTGTGGCGTCCTTCTTAAGATCCAAAAGTGATAAAAGGGCAGCAAAGCCATGCCCCATCCCGAGCCCATCACGACCAAACATGGTGTGCAATAAATTCCAAGGTGGCCAATTTCATCAGAAAGGTTGAAACTTCGGGCAGATTTTAGTCTACCATGAATTTCGTCATTTTTTGAGTAGGAAAAGAGTGTGATTCCTCCCTATTCTCACAATAGTATCAGCAAACCTGACGACCAAAAAGCCTTAAACATGTTAAAACTGTTACAGTAGCTTGGTATTAGTAATCCAAACTCGTTATAGATCAATTCTTTAATAGTTTAGATTTGAGGCCTATCCGTTAAAGTAAGAAAGCTCTATGCGTTTTACCAGTTTTCTTCTATCTTATTCGGGCACTCAAGAGAAGGGCACTCATTCTTTTCGAAAATGTGCAATACACACTATTATCACTCACAGAAATAGTCAGGAAAAGGAATTTTTAATATCAAAATTGTTTTGTTTTATTTGCTTTATCTTGAATGCGTAGAGAAGTCTTCCTTGTACAAACAATTTGTTCTTAATAACAGTAAGTGAACCTAAAATATATTTTGTAATTTTTCCGCTCTCCTATGAAATGTTTGTCCATAATACCCCTGGAATCTCCCACATCGAAGATTTTTGTGATGTGCCTTAAAATGTACTATTAGCCATTTTTGCCATATAGCACAACAAATGAATACAAAATCGTAATTACTTAGAACTTTGGGAGAATAGCCCCTTAGAATCCATCTATTAAAACTTTTTAGCTACATTCTCAAAGGGAATCCACTAGTTAAATTTTGAGCTTCAAACGAATACCTTAAGCTCCTAGTTATTCACAAAATGGTGTTTGCATAAAGACAAAATGAGCTAATCTCTCAGCAAAAGAAATGTAGGTGCTATGTTATTTTTAAGCATTTTTAATTTTTAACAATGATCTTGGTTTGGGCTCTAGGAAACACCAAGTAAGAGCGACACCAAATGAATCCTATAAATCAACACTTGGGAAGGTTGCACAGAATTATGAGGTTGCACAGAATTATGAGGTTGCACAGAATTATGAGGTTGCACAGAACTGTAAAATAACAGGAGCATTCACTTTCGAATTCCACACTCTTTTTGAGTAATGGTTGAGACCACTCAAACCCCTTGTTTAGCTTCTTTTCTTTTAAGGTTGGTAAATGGGATTTCCAATAAGAAAAATATTTTTTCCAAAAACTACCTCTCCCTCTAAAAAAAAAATACTAGGCTTCAAGTGTCCTCAACCTTAGCTTTGTCTATTTTTTTTATAAGGAGTGAGACTCTATCCTCGTCACAAAAATTCATCTAAAAAATTCGTATTATAATGTTAATATTGTGATCAGGCATCAACAGAATTATATTATAGAAAATAAAGATGAGAAATATCATAGAAAATTCAGACAATTTTAATTTTAGAAATAAAATCAAAAGGAATTTGATGCTTTTAATAATAGAAAAAAGCTAAAAAAAAATCCGAAAAGGTCATTTGGCATAGTGAAACTTATCGCGCCTACGTCTGGCAATCTAAGTCTTATTTTGTAACAAATTTGGTTAAAAATCCAATTTGGTAATAAAAATACTGCTTTCATAGCCTCCTCTCAGGAATTGTTTGGCCCTTAGCCCTCCCAATTAAACTCAGATAGAATCTATATACCTTAAACAAAACAAAAATATACAAAAACATACTTATATCTTTTCCAATAAGTTGAAGAGCTAGCAAGGATATGTCCGCATCTGCTTTCAAGTACCACACAACTAGTGCTGTCAAAAATAATACAAGAAGTATCGTCAGGAAGATTAACATGGTTATCGACTAGATCAGTTGAATTCCAAAGAATATTCACTTCAAGAAATTGAGGGCCCAAAAAACTACAAAAAAATCAACATCAACACCAAATTACTTAACCACATAAAAACATAATAAAACATAAAAACACTAACTCCCCCATATGGCTTAATACTGAAGCTAAGTTTTGATGAAATTTACAGGATAATAACTGACATAAGAGCAAGGTGAGCTCAATACTCGGTTCGGTACTTGTGTCTTATAGCCAACACACTCAGGCTCTGTGGAGAAGTTAAGTTTGGTTAATGCTAGTGAAATAACCGGTTTTTTTTCAGCCCATGGGATGAAATTCATTTAGTTTGCGATCTGTGTTGATATGAAATAGCGTTTGACCATGGATGTTAAAATGACAAAGCGAAAAATTTGTAAAATGATAAAATGGACAAACCAGTGTTGCAAAAACTTTGGTAAAACTGGTGCAAACAGTATTACTGGCTTTCATATAAAGTGAATATACCACTCGATGCCTTTTTTAATGCTGTTTACAAATAGAATAATCGCTTCTACCGCAAATTCAGACTTAAGCACTTTTTGACCTCTTAAAAATGACCTATATATGGGGTCATTACAAATCTGTAATAGTTTAGAAACGAAATTGGGCTATATATTTGCACATCAAGGGGGGGGGGGTAAAGCATAGCATATATTAAATACGTAAACTAACCATTGCTGTTTTTTTATGTGTTTGTGCACATCAAATTTTAATGAGAAGAGAAATCACCAGTGCAACAGCACAAACACATAAAAAAAATACAGCAATGGTTAGTTTACGTATTTAATATATGCTATGCTTTACCCCCACCCCTCTGATGTGCAAATATATAGCCCAAATTTGTTTCTAAACTATTAAAGATTTGTAATGACAGATCTGTAACAAAAAAATAAAGCAATGGTTAGTTTACATATTTAATATATGCTATGTTTTACCCCCACCCCTCTGATGTACAAATATATAGCCCAAATTTGTTTCTAAACTATTACAGATTTGTAATGACCCCATATATAGGTCATTTTTAAGAGGTCAAAAAGTGCTTAAATCTGAATTTGCTTTAGGAGCTATTATTATATTTGTAAACAGCATTTAAAAAGGCATCGAGTGGTATATTCACTTTATATCAAAGCCAGTAATACTGTTTGCACCAGTTTTACCAAAACTTTGATCGAACAAATTAAGCTTCACATCAAACCAGGATCAACAATCATTTCAGATTGCTGGAGGGGTTACAAAACACAGAGCTGGAACAATCAGGTTTTACACATCTGACTGTGAACCACACAAAGAATTTTGTCGACCCAGAAACTGGCTCATCTACCCAAAAAGTACAGAAAATGTGGGGTTCTGCAAGGTGGAGGAACAAACGGCACCGAGGTACATCCCGCCATCATTGAAAATTACACCTATCAGAGTATATGTGGGGGGGCAGCAGTAACGGCAGAAGGCAGAGCTAATTTCAACGCAATTATTAGCGATATTTCTGCGCTCCGGGCGCATATTTCTAAGTTGTAGTTTTCATAATTTTGTTGATTAAATATTATATTTTCCTCATACTTTGCTTTATTTCATTAGCATTAGCCAAACTTCACTTCTCGACAGAACTTGAGTGTGGTGGCTGTAAGACACAGGTACTCTTGATTCCTCTTTCCAAATATAATAATCAATTCACTCGCAAATGCACCCTCCCCCCGGGTGATCTCATAATTAGCCCAAGGAATGTCAAAAAAATTAAAAAAAAACGCTAAAACAATGAAATTTTTGCTTTCTATGTCCAGGACGTTTTTATTTGTCAGTTTATCATGTTTCCTTCCACTATTACCCACTTTTTAAAATCATTTCAATAATATTTTGGTAGAATGCGCATTCAATCACACACGGATATAAATCCCGAACTGAGAAGGAAAACAGGTCTAGTATATAGGAGTTAGAATACATGACTCGATTGTAGACTAATGGAGAATTAAATTATTAGGGGTATATATGGAACCATAAGGGGAGGAGGTGCAATTGCGATTGAGGAGGTGCAAGTAAATACTATATTCGGAAAGACCAAACGAAAGAAATCAAGCAGTGTGTTCACTTTGGCCCTATGCCAATTATGGAATCTCGGATATATTTACTATATTGTATTTGCAGCAAAAAAAAAAAAAATCATACACTGTTAGAACGAATTCTAGATGAAGGGTGCTCATCGCTTGAAATTTGACTTGGCCAAAAACTTACATCAAATAGTATGGCTTTCAGATAAACATTACCATCGTGACATTAGAAAAGCCTAAATAATAAAATCACGGTTTCAAAAAGGGATCAAGGTCAAATCATTTGTAGGACTTTGCCAATTTGAAACTACTATAGCTTTTAAAATTATGGTTCCATAAAAGTATGGGTTTTCACATGACTGTATCAATTAAAAAGAATGTGAAAAAGGTATAACTTTAAAAATTTCTGAATTACATACCACACACAATTACTAATCTATAATTCGAAAATTAAATATTGACTGCCATAACCATTGAAACTGCGGCATTTACTACTTAACTGTAACTATCAATCAAGCAACTACAGCCTAAAATGATTTTTCGGGAGCGGTAGATACCAGTGTTGCCGCATGTTTTTATTTTATGTGCCCTAAAGCTAGCTAGGAACGCGTCCATCCAGTTTTCTGGCTTTTAAAATCACTAGGGTTTTTAATTAACAGTTTGAATTATTGGTCCCTTTTTGGGGAGCTTAACCATTTTTTTTATAATTGTCCACCTTTTTCTTGCTAATACCGTGATGAACGACTTCGAAAAATTAATAGCCCTAAGTTTTACAGATTAAGAATCGGCATAAGCAATAGAATTTATTGTTGTATAGTCAAAACCTCTCTTTTTTGAGTTTCAGTTTTTTATTTACAAGGGCTCATGGGCAACGGCAGCATCTTGTCTAGAGGGGGCTGTATTTGATTCGGCAATATCACCAGCAATTACTATCTTACCTTTTGAAATCTTTATTCACCAATAATCACCAAACATACAAAATCATAAGCCATCAATTAGCTTCAGCATTAACTTTCTTCGCTTACTTTACTCCAATTATCTCTTGGAATACTGTAATATATCAAACCCACTATCCCACTTCCAATTTTGAGAAAACATCAGCACCATAAAAGTGATTAGACACAACTCACATTACGGCAAGAAACAGCTTCTTATTCTAAGAATCCAATTCAAAAGTTTAAGGTTTGGCGATATTGAATATCAAAATTGATGCATCTACATAGCGTACCAGAAATCAATATTGAATATCGAAACGTAAACATCGATATCAAAAACGATACTTCAAAATTTCTGTTTATTTCGGACTTTTCCGACTGGCTGTCTCAGAATTTTCACTTGATAGCATTTTGGTCCTTTTTGGCCAAAATTGTGGCTCTAAATAAGTAGCAAAAAACACAGCATTGCTGTGGCGCATTCTTTTTTTCAACTTAAGAGGGTAGGGAGACTTTCAGTTTCCACTATAACAAGTCCTCTTCCAATATTCAAGAGTCATTAGTTAAAAATGATCACTCCTGGGAAACAAAATGAATAAACACAGATACTACTACTAATAATAATAACTCACTATAGTGCCAAGCCACCTGAGGCCAATCTAGCTATGCACACTCCTCCATCCTGATCCATTCAAAGCCTCTCTCTTTGCACCCTCCCAGGAAGCTCCCGTTTCTCTTAAATCTTTCTTTACGACATCCTCACATCCCGACCGCGGCCGACCTGCTTTCCGTTTAGCCAAAGACGGTTGGTCCAAAAGAACAATCTTCGGGAATCTGTCATCCTTAATCCACAGAACGTGCTCTCCGTGATCATATTTCTCGAAAAATATGCAAAAGTTCACATTTTTGTAGACAGGTGCTAGAAACCTCTGCTTAGAAGAGTTCTCTGACATGCTGAATTTGGGTGTGTGTTTTCATCAAAATCATTCTCCTATTTTTGGCGTGTTTTACCCCTTTTGCGACAAGTAAACACATTTCTCAGGTTCGTAACTTCTGGGAAGTAGCTTTAGTGCAAACCTATGGCGAACGTACGAAAATCCACAGCAATACACGGAAAAATAAAACACTCCGGCAGCACAGGTAAATACTATAAAAAAATGATGGAATCTATGGCCACGGTAACTTTTCCTGTCTATTCTGATACTTGGTTTCTCCTTAAACCAGAAAAACTTCTTTTTTCTGACAAAATAAATACATATGTCAAAACTAAAATTATAAGTATTGCAAAATTCCTTTTTAACAATAATAATCCCAAGCCGGCAACTCTGGAAAACACTGGTTCAAATGATGCCATTTACCGGTTTATTGGACTCCCGTCCAGATGATTGAAGGCTGAAAAACAAGCTATGATTATTTCACCCTATATACCTCAAGCACAACAACAATGCGGGCTGATCGACTCGTTTCCGAAGTATTCATTGGAAAATGGATCAAGTCAAAAAAAAAATGTAACTACGGCGATAAATACTTCTGAAGTTCTGTAATGGATGTTAAGCTACAATTCAAAAGAATGGTTAAATTCTAAATGTGTGCTAAATTCTAAAAGGCTGAAGTTCGTACCCGCGAAAAACTGATCGCAGTAGAGAAAAAAACATTACTAACGCAATTTAATGAACAGTGACGCGTCGCCCATGTTTCTTTCCGCCACTTAGCACAAAAGGGGTGGTTGTAGAACCTCGCAAAGGGGCTCATTCTACTGGAATGAAAGGTTTTAATACCCATTTTAAGCGGGAACGAAAGTCATATAAAGACAACCAGCTCCTCGAGCGCCTTTCAGTCCCAGGTATCCTCGTACCCCATCCTGCCCCCTTTAAGCATTAGATAAAAACTTTTAGATAGCAATTTATCTCAGAATAACCCAAGTAACCCCAAAGGATAAATTATGTAATCATCCTGCAATCATTACTTAATTATCCGGTGCCACTCTCCTCCCCCCCCCCAACAAGATAAAACGAACATGTATCATTTTCCGTTTTAGTTTAACCAGTCCTATGCTGGATTTTCGTTCCTCAATTCAGGCCCTTGTCCCTCTTACTATGTCACTTAATTCCACTACATAAGATTCAGGGTCAGAATTCCCTCCTTCAAGTAAAAAAGACAAATAGACTATTCAATACTCACCTAATAGGTAGGCCCTAAGCCTATATCTTTGAATAACTTTGACTAATTACAATAGTTGGTTTACTTCAGACCCCTTCCCCCCGATAAAAACATAAATATTGTTTTTTACTCAATCTTTTATGTTTTAATTTAGAAGAAATAGTTACATGTTCTATCGCAGCCCAAAATAATTTGGGCTATATATTTGCACATTAGGGGTGGAAGTGGGGTTTAGGTTACATTATATTGGGTTTGGTTTCCATAATTTTGTTTCTAAAGCCTTGTGTTATCGTCGTGTTTTGTTGTTTTTCATTAGGATTACCCTAACTCTCTGATTACCGACAAGTACCCATTTTTACGGATAATACTTTGTACCCTAGCTACCGCTCTTGGTTGAATTTCTATGAGCCGTCAAAAGGCTATTTGGCCCATAGAACTAAAAAGGCTGCCTTATCACTGCCCAAAGTTGTTTAATTCAGTCCCTTATCTCCAGATTCAAAACAACAATATTGGATATTTACTTGCCCTCCTGTGTCTTAATTGCGGACTTGATTTGATTCTGAGCCCCGCTCCACATTAACAATACTTTCTATCCCTATCAAATTAATTAGGGAGGGAAGAAGCTAGGCATAACAAGAGGGTGGTACTCGGTGGTGAAACGAAACATTTCCTAACTGGATATACATTTTGGTAAAAAAAAATGTTACTCTTCGCCAAAGTAGCGCTTTTTCTCTTTTTTGGCTAGAGATGTTGCAAGGATTTTCTCCAAAGTAAGGGATTGGCATGTTTTTATGAATTTCGTGCTTTCATACGAAATCATTTGGTAAGAATGTCTTATGTGCATATTTTTCACTTTCACTATGTTTCATATTAACTGGCCGCTTTAAAGGGGGGAGGGGTTACACAGCGTCTTTTGTCAATAATGCAACTGATAAAAGAAAAATAACCTTAGTTTTTGAGATTACAAGCTGGACGCATTTTATCTAAAAATGACACATTTTTGGATTCTCATGGAGCAAAAAGTTGATATCGCTGCCTAAAGGTGTTTTTTTAAGCCCCCGAAAACACGCAGTACGACATGGAATTTAGAGCAAGCAAGATAGTTTGTCAATTTGTTTGCCTGTCTCTGAATCGGGGCTACTGATTGTTTGACGTTTTAAGAACTTGTCAGCGCTATTTAAATTCACGAAACCTACATTTTTCCATTTTTCCGTTCCTTGGCCACAATTAGGAGTAATAATTATTGAAGTTTTTCCAGGGGAGGGGGCAAGCTTGTAAAAAATTTGCGAAGGGTGTTGGGGGAACTAAATTTGGAAGAAAAGTTATTATGCAAGAAAACGTCGTATTTTTCCGAATATAACAAGATTTAATACTTTATGGACATTTCCGGTTTTCTATGTGGAGTAAAGCCAGTGGGGGTCCTTGCTCGGGACTATTATTAAAACTATGGGACTACGATGAGCAAGGAGAGAGAAAAAGAGAGAAATTAAAGAGTGGAACTAGACGAAATTAAAGACTAGCATACAACCTAATTTTTGGCATAAAGCAGAGAATACTAAATACTGTTTGCGTAATCAATCAATCAATCATTTATTAATACTCAAAAGGTAATTACAAACGTAGAACAGTTACTTGACCCAAGAAGCTTGGCTTGTAGTGGGCTTGTCGTAATTAGCCTCATAGCTATAAAATACAAATTTTTTTTTAAAAACTTGGAGTAAGTTCCTGATTTTAATCATTAATTAACTCGCACAAATGTGTACATTGGGGCTATAGTCCCTGCAATATGCTTAATACTGTTATTTTACGTTAGTTTCCTATTGAAACCTTGTGCAGACAAAGGGTGGTCTACCCGCAACACCTTGAACATTTGTCTGGAATGCGAGATTCGTCATGCTTTAACAATGTATTGGCATAAGAGGTGGAAACCAATGTATTAAAAAGAGACATTATTTTTGCATTTGTGCATTAAAAAATTGGCTGTTGAAATTTTGAGAAACGATTAATTTTGATTTTAAACACTTCTTTGAAACATCGGAATGAGAAAGTTTTCATATCATCCACACCACAACCGAAAAATTTCCCAGAAATCATAGGCAGCGCAGTAGCGCTGTCTAAGCAAAGAGCGATGTGGGCACAATGTGTTAATTTTTTGGGGGGTGGGGGTTTGTTTCTTTTAAATCAATACATAGGAAGCTGTAGTAGAAACTTTGAAAAGATCTCATTCGATTGGAATTTGAAAGGGCTGGTGCCCTTTTTAACAGTCGAAAGTGATTGGAGGTCAATCAACCCTTTCCCATACCCATCATTTCCCCTAGCACATCCAGTCAAAATTTTAAGATAGTCATCTTGTTTAGCGTAGTTGAAGTCCGGAAATCATATCTTTTAGGAAGACACCCCTCACAGCTCTCAGGGCAAGGGCTGTATGTTATACCCTGGGGGCATATAAGGAATTCATAAATAGGGTGGTCGTATAAGCTTCAGAAGGGGCTTATTGAATTGGTAATCAGAAGTTCTAGTGCATTTTAAGAGTCAAAGTGATCAGAGGGCAGCTAATACCCGCCCCCCAGGCCCATCATTTTCCGAAGCACATCCAGTCAAAATTTTAAGATAACAATTTGGTTCCGCGAAGTTAAAAGGTACGGAAATTACGTCTTTGAGGATGAACGCCCCACAGCCCTCAGGGCAAGGATTGGAAGTTATGCCTTGGGGGCATATAAGATTTTTATAGAAAGGGTGGTCGCATAAGCTTCGGAGGAGGCTTATTAGACTGTTAATCAGAATTTCTAGTGCCCTTTTTAAGAGTCAGTGATCGGAGGGCAGCTACCCCTCCCCCGCCATCATTGCCCCAAACCCATCCAATGCAAATTTTCAGATGGCCATTTTGTTTAGCGTAGTTGAAAGGTCCATTAATTGTGTATTGGAAGATGACAAGCCCCCATAGTCCTCAGAGCAAGGGTTGTAAGTTATCCCCCGGGGACATATAAGGTTTAAATGGAAAGGATGGTGGTATAAACTTCGGAGGAGGCTCATTGGATTGGAAATCAGAAATTCTAGTGCCCTTTTTAAGAGTCGAAATCATCGAAGGGCAATTAGCCCCCCCCCCCCCCGCCTTACGGTCTGTTACCCCCAAATGTATCCGATAGAAACTTCGATTACCATTAGTTCAAAAGCAGTTCAAATATCACATAACAAGGTCTTTGGGGTTGACACAATCCCCTATGGTCCGTGGGCAAGGGTTGTAAGCTATACCCCGGGGCATATAAGATTTTCTATAGAAGGGGTGGTTGTGTGAACTTTAGAGGAAGCTCATTTGATTGGAAATGTATTGTTCTAGTTCGCTTTTAAGATTAAAAATTGACGAAGAAGGACAACAAGCCCCCCCCCCCTCCCTGACACCCTATTTTCTGCAAACGCACCCGATCTAAATTGTGAGAAAACCATTTTGTTCACAATAGTCTAATGACCATATAACAATGGTTTCAGGGTGCCCTCCACCGCCCAGGGACAAGGGTTGTAAGTTATGACCCGGACACATAAGGTTTTTAAGGAACGAATGGTCGCATAAATGTCGGATCGGACGCGGCTCATTCGATTAGAAGTCAGAAGATAAGGTGCCATTTTTAAGAGTCGAAAGTGGATGGAGGGCAGCCAGCCTCTCCATCACCAGCCAATCCTTCCGCAAAACACATCCAATAAAAATTTTAAGAGAACTCTTTGATTCTGTTTTATTGAAAGGTTCAGTAATTATGTTTTTGGGGACGACAACCTCCCAACAGTCGTCGGGTTAAGGCCTGTAAGTTAAGCAATTCGTTCATAGCTTACATATAGTATATTTTATTTATAAACGTATGTATGTTTGAGCTTTATCATATGCGTTGCAATAGCACTGCCAAGGCAAAACACAAAATCGCGGAAAAGAGCATAAGTAAAGCAATGTGACCACAATGCATTATTTTTTGAGACCAGGACACTTCGTATAGATGAAGTTGTCGTAGAAACTTTGAAAAGGGCTCGTTCGATTGGAAATTGAAAGAGGTAGTGCCCTTTTTAATGGTCGAAAGTGATTAGAGGGCAACCAGCCCCTCTCCCACGCCCACCATTTCGCCAAACACATCAAGTCAAAATTTTGAGATAGCCATTTTGTTCAGCGTAGTTAAAAGGTCCAGAAATTATGTCTTTGAGGATGACAGCCTGCTAAAGCCCTCAGGGTAAAGGCTGTAAGTTATGCCCTTGGGGCATATAATGGTTTTATAGAAAGTATGGTCGTATAAACTTTGAAGGGGCTCATTGGATTGGTTATCAGAAGTTTTAGTAACTGTTTTAAGAGTGTTAAGTGATCAGAGGGCAGATACCACCCCCACACGTCGTATTTCCCGAAATACATCTGACAAAAATTTTGAGATGACCATATATTGTCGTATAAACTTAACGAGGGGTTTATTTGGTTGAAAATTGAATGGATTAGTGGCCTTTTTTATAGTCAAAAGTGACTGAAGGGCAACCACCCCCCCATGCCCATCATTCCCCCTAACACATCCAATCAAAACTTTGAGATAGCCATTTTGGTCGGCATAGTTGAAAAGCCTAAAAATTATGTCTTAAAGGATGATACATCCCCCCCACAGCCCTTAGTGCAAAGGTCGTAAGTTAAGCCCCAAGGGCATAAACGGTTTTTATGGAAAGGTTAGTCGTATTTCGGAGGGGGCTCATTGGACATAAAATCCGAAGTTTTAGAGCCCTTTTTAAAGGTTGAAGTGATCAGAGGGCAGATACACCCCCCCGTCGTATTTTTCTTAAATGTATCCGAGAGAAATTATGAGATAGTCATTAGTTCAAAAATAGTCCAAAGTTCACACAAGGCCTTTGGGATTGACACAATCCCTCAGAGTCTGGGGGTAAGGGTTGTAAGTTATACCCCAGGGGCATATAAGGCCTTTATGGAAGGGATGGTCGTGGAACTTTACAAGAAGTTCATTTGAATAGAAATGTATAGTTCTGGTTCCTTTTTAAGAGTGAAACATGATGAAGAGCACCTTCCCCTCCCTGACATCCTCTTTTCCCGAAATAGACTCAACTGAAATTTTGAGATAGTCATTTGTTACCAATAGTCCAAAATCATATAACAACATCTTTAGGGTGGTCACAACCTCCCAGAGCCTAGGGGCAAGGGTTGTAAGTTATACCCTGGGGTACATAAAGTTTATATGGAACGGGTGGTCGTATAAACTATCGATCAGATGGAGTCCTTTTCATTGGAAGTCGGAAATTTTAGTGCCCTTTTTAAGAGTCAAAAGTGATTGGCGGGAACCAACCCCCTCCCCCCGTCATTTCCTCAAACTCATCCAATCAAAATTTTGAGATCATTATTTTGTTCGATATAGTTGAAAAGTCAATAAATTATGTCTGAGGATGATGCCCCCCCAAATGAAGATGATACCCGTCCCCTCAGGCATTGACGCAAGAGTTATAAGTTAATCCCCAAGGGCATATAAAGCTTTTATGGAAAGGATGTTCGTATAAATTTCGGAGGGGGCTCATTGGAATTAAAATCAGAAGTTCTAGTGCCCATATTAAAAGTTGAAGTAATCTGAGGGCAGATACCCTCCCCGTTGTATTTCCTCTAAATACATCCGATAGAAATTATGAGATTGCCATTTGTTCAAAAATAGTCCAATTTCACACAACAAGGAATTTGGGATTGAAACAATCCCCCTGAGTCTGGGGGTAAGGGTTGTAAGTTATTCCCCAGCGGCATATAAGATTTTATGGAAGGTGTGGTCGTGTGAGTTTTTAAAAGACGCTCATTTGACTGGAAATGTATAGTTCTAGTTCCTTTTAAGAGTCAAACATGATGGAGAGAATCAGGCCCCCCCCCCCCCCTCTCTGACATCCTCTTTTCCCGAATCGCATTCAATTGAAATTGTGAGATAGCCATTCGTTACCAATAGTCCAAAAATCATATAAAAATGTCTTTAGGGTGGACACCACCCCTCAGAGCCCAGGGGCAAGGGTTGTAAGTTACGCCCTGGGGTGTATAAGATTTTTATGGAACGGGTTGTCGTATAAACCTCATTTCATTGGAGATCTTTTCATTGGAAGTCGGAAGTTTTAGTGCCCTTTTTAAGAGTCAAAAGTGAATGGAGGGCAATCAACCCTCCCCCCCCCCAAGCCTAACATTCTCCAAAACACATTCAAGCAAAATTTTAAGAGAACTATTTTGTTTAGCATTATTGTATGATCCAGTAATTATGTCTTTGGGGATGTCAACCTCCCCACAGTCCTCAGGGCTGTGCGTTAAACAATTCGTTCATTGTTTATATATAGTATATGTTATCGAGAAAGGTATGCATGTATAATTTGCGCTTTATTGAAAACAAAATACATTTTAAATTTTTCCCTTTTTTATTTAATAAATAAAAATATTAACAAGAGCTAACAGCTCATATGACACTTGTGACGAGGCCAGAAGAGCTAAGAGCCAAGACCTCATATGGTATGACCTATAAAAAAAAATTATAGGGATCAATAGATTGTTTTGAAAGGAAAATCAGAGGCTTAATTCCGGTCGGGATTTAAAATAAGAGCTCTGAGTCACGATATCCTTCTAAATATCAAAATTCATTAAGATCCGATCACCCACTCGTTAGTAATAAATACCTCATTTTTTTATTTTTCCTCTCCCTTTAGCCCCCCAGATGGTCGAATCTGGGAACAATTTGTGCAGCTCCCTGACAAGCCTACCAATTTTTATCGTCCTAGCACGGCCAGAAGCACCAAACTCGCCAAAGCACTGAACCCCTCCCCCAACTCCCCCAAAGAGAGCGAATCCAGTACGGTTACGTCAATCACGTATCTACGACATTTGCTTATTCTATCCACCGAGCTTCATCCCGACTCCTCCATTCTAAACGCTTTCCAAAATATCTGATTTCCCCCTCCAACTCCCCCAACATCAACAGATCTGGTCGGGATTTGAAATAAGAGCTCTGAGACATGAATTTCTTCTAAATATCAAATTTCATTAAGATCCGGTCACCCGTTCTTAAGTTAAAAATACATCAATTTTTCTAATTTTTTCAAATTAACACCCCCCCCCCAGCTCCTCCGAAGAGAGCGGATCCGTTCCGTCCCTTATTCTTCCCATCAAGTTTCATCCCGATCTCTCCACTCTAAGCGTTTTCCAACATTTCTGTTTCCCTCATCCAGCCCCCTATGTCCCCGGATCCAATTCGAGTCGAAAATAGAGCATCCGAGACATAAGATCCTTCTATATATCAAGTTTCATTTAGATCCGATCACCTATTCGTAAGAAAAAAAATAACCCAATTTTCACGTTTTCCAAGAATTCCGGTTTCTCCCTCCAACTCCCCCCAATGGCATAGGATCTGGTCGGAATTTAAAATAAGAGCTTTAAAGCACAAGATCCTTCTAAATACTAAATTTCAACAAGATCTAATCACCCATTCGTAAGTTACAAATACTTCATTTTTCCGAATTACTCCTGCCCCAACTCCACCAAAGAAAGGGGATCCGGTCCGGTTACGTCAGTAACGTATCGTAGACTTGTTTTTATTCTTCCCATCCAGTTTCATCCTGATCTCTCCGCTTTAAGTATTTTTTAAGATTTCCAGTCCCTCCACCCAACTGCCCCCCAATGACGCTGGATCCGGTTGAGATTTAAAATAAGAGATCTGAGTTACGAGGTCCTTCTAAATACGAAGTTTCATGAAGATCCGATCACTCCTTCATAAGTTAAAAATACGTCATTTTTTCAAATTTTTAAGAATTAAACCCCCCCCCCCCAATTACCCCAAATAGAGCGGATCCGTTCCAATTATGTCAATCACATATCTAAGACTTCTGCTTATTTTTTCCACCAAGTTTCATCCCAATCCCTCCACTTTAAGCGTTTTCCATGATTTTAGGTCCCCCCCCCCAATGTTGCCAGATCCAGAGCTTTGAGACACGATATCCTTCTAAATATCAAATTTCATTGAGATCCGATCACCGTTCATAAGTTAAAAATACCTCATTTTTTGATTTTTCAGAATTAATCCCCCCCCAACTACCCCAAAGAGAGCGGATCCGTTCCGGTTATGTTAATCATGTATCTAGGACTTGTGTTTATTTTTCCCACCAAGTTTCATCCCGATCCCTCCACTCTAAGTGTTTTAGATTTTAGGTCCCCCCCAACCCCCCCCCCCCCCCAAAGTCACCAGATCCGGTTGGGATTTAAAATAACAGCTCTGATCCTTCGAAACATCAAATTTCATTAAGATCTGATCAACCGTTCGCAAGTTAAAAAAACTTAATTTTTCTATTTTCTCCGAATTAACCGGCCCCACTCCCCCCCAGATGGCCAAATCGATAAAACGACTATTTCTAATTTAATCTGGTCCAGTCCCTGATACGCCTGCCATATATCATCGTTCTAGCTTACCTGGAAGTGCCTAAAGTAGCAAAACCGGGACCGACAGACAGAGAGACCGAGAAACAGACAGACCGACAGACCAACAGAAATTGCAATTGCTATATGTCACTTGGTTAATACCAAGTGCCATAAAAATTTAAGGAATAAATATCAGCATATATAAATTAAACAATCCAAGGTCAATTGTTGTTTTTTTAGTATAGCGCAAACTATGTTCTGGTCTTGAGAAGGCAGGGGGGGTATCAGTCTTAAAAATGTTGATTTTTGCTCGTTTTGAGTTTGACTTGGCTACTCGCCTACTAATGTTAATTTTGCTCGTTTTGAGTTTGACTCAGCTATTTATTGTAATTTCTGTTCGGTTTGAATTTCATTTCTTTATTGATAGTGATTTGTGGTAGTTTTATGCTTGGAAGAATATTTGACTTATGTCTGTTCTTTTTGGCTTAAAGGAGCTCTTTACTTTTCTTTGAAAAACTTGAAACTTGTTTTGTGGAAAAAGTTTTTTAAATTAATCTATGAAAAATGTTAGAACTTTGGCTCATACTCTATAGGAGATCATAAGTTTCCAAGAATACCCTTTCGTTTAAGTAACATCTCTAAAAAAAAAAAAATAAAAAAAAATTTTTTTTTCAAAGATGAAATTGGCCAAACCCACAAAACGCTCAAAGAAAGGGCCGCTAACCTACCAATAATTATGTACAGATACCCGAATTAAAATTGATTTGCTAAAGCTAAGCAAAAGAGTTATGAAACAAATACCACAGGCTCCTAGTATAACAGATTTTTTTTTCATTTTTTATATTTACTTTACATTTACATATTTTAACTTTTTATTTTAGTATTATATAAGCCTTTATAACGTTCATTTAGTATCATTGCTATTAAATTATAATATGAAAAAAACTTCGTTTTCTTAAAGAGTTAAAGAGGCTGCATCCCAAAGTCGAACCTTAAAACGTACAGGAATTAGGAGAGGCAGTTGGCCTCTCCAAACCCCACGCTTTTAAAGACTCTTTTGTACAGGTTTTTTGTTGTACACCAACAAACCCCCAGCTCTTAGCTTGTGTGCTCTGTGTCTGGGAAACAGTTTCAATAATTATGTTAAAATGTAAATGGAGTGGTCAACTTCATTGTTACTAACTACTAGTTTCGGCGCAATGGTTCTCCTGTCCTCTTGTGTTTAACATTTTTCGAAGTTATTCCATTATTCATTTTTTTTTAATTAAAAGAGGGCCTTTCCGAAGCCGAGAGCGGGGGGTTAGGGGGGCGGCAGCCCCCCACAACAAAAAACCTGTACAAAAGAGTCTTTAAAAGCGGGGGGTTTGGGGGGCGGCAGCCCCCAAACTGCCTCTCCTAATACCTGTACGTTTTAAGGTTCGACTTTGGGACGCAGCTTCTTTAACTCTTTAAGAAAACGAAGTTTTTTTCATATTATTTCAGTACGTTTTTCTACAATCCATGGTGGATGTAATTTAATAATAATTTTTCATGTTTATTTTCTCACTTTCTGTATCAATAAATTCAAACTGACAAAATTATCTAATTTTGATAATTTTAATAGTTTAGCAGCTTAATTAAAAATTTAGCAGCTAGTGGTTTTTACCCACCCGCCTCCGGTTTATGGGCCCAGTGCGCTTCCGCTGCGCCAAGCTGCTGTTATGCTTGTTATCAAACAAGTTATTACAATAGAAAATTTCACCAACGGCTTCAATTAGGAAATCAATTTAAATGGTTCTTTTAACTTGCTTCCATCAAGCCTTAACCCCCGCTTCAGTATAAATTCTTGTGAACATTCCAGTATGTAATTCTGATCACATGTTTCCATGTTTATTTTCTCCCTTTCTGTATCAATAAATTCAAACTGACAAAATTACCTAATTTTACAAATTTTAAAAAGTTAGCAGCTAGCAATTTCGATCCACCGACCTCTGGGTTATGGGCCCAGCACCCTTCCGCTGCGCCAAGCTGCTGTTAGTGTAAGAATTTTTCAAACAAGTGATGCTATTACAAGAGAAAATTTTACCTTCAATGGGGAAATGGGTTTTTCTAAGCTAGAAAATCGGATTTTCCGACGAAACTTTCCAGGAAAATTACTCGGAGAATTCCGCGTCGAATGAGTCTTCGTACACCCAGATCCGATGTCGGCTGTGACCTGTAGGCGTGGCAGAAAAAAAGGGTTTCTGTCATTTTTCTCAAATAAAAATTTTACGGATCAAGACAGAATTTTTTGAAGCTTTCAGTCAGTCTCACCATGTCGAGCTGATCATTTTGATGTACTTGATGTTGAAATTCGTAACTTTTAAGAACAAAAAACTTAACATGGGCTCTTATGGGGAAATGGGGTTTTTCTAAGCTAGAAAATCGGGGGGTTAAGATTTTCCGACGAAACATTCAAGCAAAATTACTTGGAGAATTCCGCGTCGAATGAGTCTTCGTACACCCAGATCCGATGTCGGCTGTGACCTGTAGGCGTGGCAGAAAAAAAAACAAAAGGAGAACATGAACTTTAAGTGGCTATGCGTGGTTTCTGGAAAACAGGGAAGGAGTTATCGGATCGAGCTGAAATTTCGCGAATAAGCTCCTGGGCCCTAGGGGACCTTAACTTGTGAATTTCAGCCCGATCGGACAACATTAAAGGGGGACTGGGGTTGGGGGGTCGAAACTTTCGGCCAGATTTTCCCAATGAAGGAAAAACAGGAGGGGGATGAAATTTGGCAGGTTTCTTAGTTGGAGCTCGGGCTACGAAATACATCCCTCCCCATCCCTCTGCGACCACTGGAACCGAAGATCGCTTAACATTGTCGTGGTTCGCCTCTTTAAAGAGGCACGAGTGTGCCTCCTTGATCTATTTTTCAGAGGCAGTGCTGTACCGCTGCTTAAGAAGAGAGCCATATACATTCAATGTAGACCTATTATTTTTTACTAATTTTTGTTTTTTGCAGGTTGACCTCGAATTATCAATTAGAGGGAGGGGTTAGGAGTCTAATAATTTTGGTTTCCAATCTGTTTAAAAATATTGAAGCTACGAGCCCCAGTTGGACAATAATTTATTCCAAATGAAGTCCAAAAGGAGCCATGTGTACCCAGATTATCAAAATAGAATATCTGCATTATCTCAGGGACAACTGGGTGAATCAAGTCGAAATTTTCAGGGGGTATTGAGGGACCAAGTGGACCTCAAATTTTTGACTTGGGGCAGGAGCAGAGGTAAATCGAAAGAAACCATGTATCCAGGTTATCAAGAGGGCGTTCCTGAAACCTCTCAAAAATGTCCTGTAGTAATCAATCTTAAAACTTCAGATGGGGGGAGGGGTCTTAAAAGAGGACCTCCTTTTGTGTTTAAGAGAGGAGAAATGCGGGCCAACGAAAGTTTCTCTGATCTGATAATATTACACTAGTAGAGGATATCAAAATCACTTTTTATCAGGCAAATTAGTTGAAACACTTCTTAATATTCATTGAACTAAAGTCGTTAAACAGCTACAGTAATGTTACTCTCTGGTCATGCTAAATTAGACCTATATGAGAGAGGGATTACACTCTCATTACCCACACTCGCTTTAATGGCCTCTGGGACCTTAATTAAATCTGGCAGGGATTAGGATTATAAGATTTTGTTTTATCTTAAGAGGATTCAATCCCAATCCAATAGACACAAGAGTCTCCAATAGAAACAGGTCTAGGGCTTTTCCCCCAGGGTCTTGCCTTCCCCACCCCCTGAATTTTCTGGAGGGGACACGGCTTCTCCCCGTGGTTCTTGCCCCCCTCCCGACTTTTAAAGTGCTTTTTTGGTATTTTCATTTTTAAAATACCATTCTTCAGCATTTTCAATAAAAAAAATCAAAAAGACAAACAAAATCACTCACTCATTTTTTAAATACACATTACCCCCTCCCCACACACATTTTCAATGTACTAACTGTCAATAAGCTTTCTGCGATACTTCATAGGGCCTAGGCACTAGAAATCCAGTTGTTACTATAAAATAGTATCTCAACTTACAGAGAGATGCCAAAAACAATACATATTGAATTTCAGCAGATAAGATTGTTTTTCACTCTGATATATAAACTGAATTAAAAACTAAAATTTAAACATAATATATCAAAGCTGAGTTTAAAGTCTTGTTTGGAAAATGACTAGTAGTAATTGGCAATGTCATCCTTAAAATATAGTCAGAAAAACCCAAAAATAAAATGAGTTGAAGTAGGAGAGAATGTGTTAATATTTTTCACTCTGATACATAAATTGAGTTAAAACTACAATTTAAGTGCAGTATATCAAGCTTTTTTAAGGCTTTAAAAAAACTATTATGACCAGTAGCCTGTTTGGATTAACAGGCTGCATTTCTTTGAAAGAGCCAAGCAGAGACATGTTGTTGAAGACATACTTCAGGACCTTTAATTTGGCTGGTTTACTATTTCTAGTAATTTTATTTGTATAACAGGAAATTTTCTCAAGCTTATGAAAAGCCAGGATCCTAGAGGGATGAAGTGGAGAAGAAGGGTACTAGTGAACGCTTTCTACTCCCTCATTTAGGTTGTAGATCCATTCCTGAAAGTCTTGTTCATAGACACTTCCAGGCAAGTTTTGTTATTTAGTTTATATTGTAGTTAGAATAATAAAAATGATAGAGTTGATCAGCAGCTTTCTGATTTGCCAAAAAGCTTCTCGAGTTTTTCCAAGCTAATTATGATTAATAACTAATACTAAATGATCTTGTTAGCATGATGAACGAACTCATGGGCGATTCAGAGGATTCTAGATATGGTAAAAGTACATGAAAAAGAAGATGTGAGAGATTTGGTGAAAGCATTGTATTTGCAGAGATAAACAGCAGACAGATCGTCATTACACTAAGAGCCGCAGCTCATGCCACTCTCCGCGAGTATTACTTAAAGCCCAAAAATGCCAATGTGGAGCTGGAGAAGGAAGCTATCGTCCAAGCTGCAGCAGCTATAATTAAAAGTGATGCCAAAGGTATTAAACAACAAATGGATGTGTATACCAAATCTGAAAACCTCAGAGAGATAACAGACAACCTTGAATACATACCCTCACCTTTGCATCTTTTTCTCAACACTCAACAGATAGGTTGAGTTAACTCCGCCTGTAAGAAATTACAGCCAGTCCCAAGCCTGGATAAAGGAGGAAGGTTTGGCGGTGGCCTAGCAGCCTGCCCCTAGGAAAAAGTTATGCTATAGAAACATCCAAATTTGAGCCAAAGTTTTTTTCCCAATTTGTGTGATATGATTGCCCAACGTGATACCGACCATGGACCATCCCCGGACACCCCTACGACGACGACCTTGGACCGCCCCCGGACACGCTTCTTGAAACCCAATTGCCCTATTAAACTCGGTTTCTGGAATGTAAGAACCATGGCCCAACTATCAAAAACTGAACAGGTTCTGAAAGAAATGGATAATTATGGCTTGGATATTCTAGCCCTCTCTGAGGTCCGTTGGACTGGAGCAGGAAGACAGAACCTGGATATGGGGTATACTATCCTGCACAGTGGCCTCGAGAAAATTAAAGAAGCGGTGTAGCCATAATGCTCTCCAAACCAGCCTCAAAAGTGCTGACGAAATGGACCCCCATTAGCGAAAGGATCATCACAGCCCGATTCGCTGGTAACAATGCAAAACTAACCCTAGTAGCGTGCTATGCACCAACTAACGACGCAGACGACGTGACGAAGGACAGCTTTTACAACACCCTTCAAGCTGTGGCAAAAGACATTCCCAGTCATGACTTAATCTGCTTAGACGGTGACTTCAACGCCAAAGTGGGGAATGATAAGTATTACTGCCCTGAGATCCTGGGAAGCGAAGGACTCGGCGAAATAAACGAGAACGGAACGCTACTAGTGGACTTTGCACTGACAAATGACCTAATAATTGGGGGTACTATGTTTGCACACAAAACAATCCACAAATATTCCTGGAACTCCCCAGACGGGAGAACGCACAACCAAATCGACCACCTTCTGATAAATAGAAAATGGAAGTCTAGTCTACAAGATGTGAGAGCCTTCAGAGGAGCTGACTTGGCATCCAATCACGCCCTAATGATAGCCAGGATATCATTGAAGTTAAAGGCTGCACCGAAGAACAGTCCCAAGGCAAACCCCGCCTTCGACTCCGCAAAGCTTACCACTCCGGCAATACGAAATGTGTTTGCCCTTACACTCTCTAACAAGTTCGAAGCCCTCGCCCTAGATGATGACACTGACGCCAGTCTGGAGTCGACCTGGAACACCATCAAGGAGGTTTACAGCCAAACGGCTGCTGCTACGGTTGGGTATGCCAAGAGGCCCAAAGACCAATGGCTATCCGAGAGGACATGGAACCTGATTGGTGACCGACGCAATCTAAAACAGCAGCTTCTTAATGGTGGTGAATACAACGACACAGTCCTAAAGAACCAACTGTACAGAGATCTGGATAAACTAGTCAAAAGAAGTGCAAGGGGCAAGCGCAACCTTCTGGAAGAAAAAGCTGCCATGGCGGAGGAAGCGGCAAAACGAGGTGACTCCAGAGCCGTATACAAGATTACTAATGAAATCGTGGGGAAAAGCCGAAAAGTAAACGGACCAGTCAAGGATGCGAGTGGCAAAACTGTCACAGATCCATCGGAAATCACCGAAGTATGGGCCTTGCATTTCGAAAAGGTTCTGAACAGACCAAATAAAGGGGACAAAAAATGTACCTGATTTTCGTGGACTTCGAAAAAGCGTTCGACTCCATCGACCGAGACTCGCTTTGGAAAATCCTGCGGTACTATGGAATCCCCGAAAAAATAGTGTCCCTAATTGTTGCATTGTATGAAAACACAGAATGCTGTGTTCGGACCCAAGATGGGAACACCAGATATTTCCGTATAAAGTCCGGCATAAAACAGGGTTGTGTCCTTTCTCTGTTACTCTTTGTCCTCGTTATTGATTACGCACTTCATGATTGTACAGGATTTGGCATCCAAATTGGAGAAGCCAAAAAGCTAGCCGACCTGGATTTTGCTGACGATATTGCCTTGATGGAGAGGAACAAGGCCAAACTCCAGTATCTTCTTAATACTATCCGTGAAAATGCTAGCCGACTTGGACTCAAGATCAACACAGAGAAGACAAAGAGTATGGCAACAACCGATTCCCCTCTGGACATGAAATGCGGAGATTCAACCATCGAGCAGGTCGTGGAGTTCAGGTACCTCGGCAATACTGTGGAGAACTCAGGATCAAGTGAGCGAGAAGTGCAGCAGAGGATTGGGCAAGCCAGTTTAACCGACTAAAGCCAGTATGGCGATCGAAAAAGTATTCCCTGAAGCTGAAATTGAGACTATTTAATAGCAACGTCCTTTCTGCACTTCTCTACAGCAGTGAGTGCTGGAAGTTGAATCAGCAACAAGAAAGACGGATCCTAGCCTTCGAAAACAACTGCCTTCGGAGGATCCTGAACATCAACTGGAGGGATCACGTCACAAACCAGATTGTCCGCTCTATCTCAGGCCAGCCCAGGGTCACAGACGTCATCCGGCAACGTAGATGGCGTTACCTTGGGCACGTGATCCGTATGAAGGAAGACCGGATCCCTAGGCTGATCCTAGAGTGGCAACCCCAGGGAACTCGCAGGAGAGGTAGACCCAAGAACACGCTGCGTCGCACCTAACAACGGGATTTGTCGAACATCCACACGACGATCCAGCCTCAGTGGAAAGATGTTTGGGCAGCGGCGCACATGCGGGATGACTGGCGGCTCTTCGTGGATGCCCTGGGTGCCTCTGGCGGCACAGGAGGATCTAAGGTCTAAGGTAAGGCAACAGATAGGGAACAATCAGCACTCAAACAAATAGGAAGGATGCATCAATAGATTAGTGCATGTTACAGGCCTGTTGGCCAAAGGTAATCACACCACCTCTTCAGACTGGATTGGCTCTCCAGTTGCATCATCAGTTTAGCAGCCGCTTTTGAATTGACATGCTCAGTGCTATTGGTTTTAGCTCATCATATTACAAGACAAAGCTTTCTGGGCGTAACACTGCGGTTTCTAACAGCACAAACATGGAAGGATTGGAAGGAACTTTTTGCATGCAGCACATAGCTTACAACATCAACCACGGTGTCCAAGCCCTTGATTATAACAACACTTTTCTTGGCATGGGCATAATGGTTTCTGTGATGCCACTACTGAGGTCTTCAACAGTACTAAACAGGAAAAAGTTTGTTATGTCTAGGCAGATAATTGAACCAAACCGAATTCCTATTAAGTATCTTAGACAGACACTAGGGCAACCTAACCTTCCTTACAATCTTCTACCATGAGCTTTGATTCTAGATCCCTCAAAATATTACGACTTGCTGAGGAAGATGTTGAGACTTTCTCCTGTACCCTTGCCTAGCTGGAAGGGGGCTATGAGCAAGCTGTATGTTGATATGCAATCAGACTCTTACATAGGGAAAGCCTCCATTCTCTTTATGCTGAAGACAGATATGAGACCAAGTGATCCCATTTGTTTCTACTCCACACTCAACTTTGTCTGCCAACAGTGTTCCAGATACGGTGAGAGTTCTGTTGAGCAATTCAGAATGGATTACATTGCCCTAGGGTAAAGGTACTGATAATTTGACAGTTTTTGCAAAAAAAACTCTACTCCAGAAGACTTAAATTAAAGACTTTCGGTTGGAAAAGGGTTGCAGTAAGTAAGAAAATATCTACAAATCTAACTGTTTGATTAGAAGTTTCAAGTTTTAGCAAAAAAGGGTACAAAAATTCAATTTTCTTAAATTGGAGCGATTTTGCCTATAAATTCGACAGAACAAAAAAAGTTGTCAGTTTTTGACAGAAGTCTTGACATGTCTATTCTTTTTACTTAATTTCTTTGTTTCTCTTCAACCTTTTTTAATGTGTAAATGTATAAAACACAATTCAGTGGAAAAAAGTGAAATAAATTGCAACACAAGTAGATGGACAAAATTGGATACTCATATGGAGTGTAATTGTGGGACTTAGGTCTCTACAATAGAATATGTGATATAATAGTGTGATAGAGGTCTCTCTATAAACCCTATCTGGAATAGCCAACTTCCTCTCAGCTTTAATGATCCAGCAAAGATTTCTTTGCTGTTCACAGTGAAAGTATTGTCAATATTTGGCCATTTAAAAGTTAATTTACCATTCTCATCCACTATAACTTTTTTAGTTTTGACTATCCTGTCTGGAAAGTCCAAAATTCTTGAAAATATGCATGTCCTACTTAAGATTATCAGAAGTTACTAACACCAAGGAGTTTAACATGTTTTATTAGCATTTTGGGTGGGATAAGGTCTAAGAAAACAGGAGTGGATTTCAAGAATTTTAAGAAGTTCATTGTAATTATACTTAACTTAGTGGAATTTATTTTCATATGTAAATTCTTAGTTTTATCCAAAACATGGATAAGATCATTTTTGATAGTTCTATGACATACTTCAAGGATTAGCAGGTCATATAAATATTAACACCTTTGAGGGAATCTTACCAATTTCATTAATGAATACTACACATAAGAGTAATCCTAATAAGGTTCCTTGAAGAATTCCATGCTAATTAGGAAAGTTTTCAGAGAGAATATTTTGCATTTCACAGCTTGGGATCTATTTGAAAGAAAACATATAAAAAGTTTACTGAGTGAGGGTCTACTTCAAATTTATTCAGTGATAAATAAATTAGGGTGTTGTGATCAACCAAGTCAAATGCTTGAAAATATGAACATGGTATGAGGCCAAATGGCAGTTCCTTAGATGATGGATAACTCTAGCATCTAAAATCAAATCAGTAAAACTACAATTAAAAAAAAAAATCTTTAAAGTTTTCGTCATGTGAATATTATTACAAATACTAATCATCAAAATTTCTTGTTTGTCAGAGGACCCTTGAATTTCACCGCCAATTGCTTCTCATCTGTTTTACATGTTCAGTGAAGTTTCAGCAGAGTCACCTATACTTTAACAGGGCCTGTTGCTGTCTTCCAAAAAATTTTACAAGGTTACTACAAAATATTCACAAAAGAAATGAATCTCATAATAGAAGCCAATATCTACACTTGAATTTGGCTAAAAGAACATTTTTAGTTGGTTTGGTATTATGGTACATCAGACAAAAATTTTTGACACCTGGAACACAGTTTTGTCAATACAACATTAGCTAAGTTAATTTTATCAAGAAAAGGCCAATGTGGCTACATTTTAAAGATCAGATGTATCTAGATGCATTGGTGCTGATCCCAATTTTTTTTTTTTTTTTTTTTTTTTTTTTTTTTTTTGCAAAAAAATAACCAAGTAATGACAGTTTGAAAATTACATAGCTAAAAAATTGTCAGGAGCTCATTTTGTGTTGAAAACAGGAAACTGATTGAATTGATCACTGTTTTCTTATTTGGGTGTATTGGATATAGTCTCCATATTGTGCATTGCCAAAATATAACAACAGCTTCAAGAGATGGGGTTCCAAGTCTTGACTAAGCAGAGTTATCCTGTTTTGAAGAACAAATTTCAACAGAGGTTCCAAAATTGCACTGTCAAATCATTGGTGCCTTTACCCTATTTTGGGTGAACTCCCAGCTGCCCACAACTCTCTCCTTGTAGTTTTTCACTGTAACTACAAAATGAACTGCAGAAATATGCAATGCACTTACAAAAGAAATAGCATGAAATGCACCAGGGCCTGTGGATCTTGCAAGGGAACAAGTTGTGCTAACTGTGTTATGACTGAGTTTCATGAAGTTGATAATCTGGAAGATAACAAAAATCTATGAATAGTGATACTTTGATTCTTTATCACATTTGTATATTATATAACTGAAAAAGTCAAGAATATTGTAATTGTTAATTAGAACATTGAATTGGATGATAGTTGTCATTCTACATTTTAAGAGTGGTTAGTTTCAGATTAAGTGTGATTTAACACTGATGGAAAATTGAAAGTTTAAATTTTATGTTAAAATAAAGGTGATTTTCATAATTACTACGATTTAGTACCCTATTCTAGTTATCAATTTTGTTGTTGTACACCTTTATATATAAAAATAAGTTTCACCTCCTCAAAACCAACCTTAACCACAAAAAAAAACTAATTTGTAGTTTTACATTCAAATAAAGTTAAATAAAGTTAATAAAATAAAGTAAATAAAGTTAGTCTTTCATTTAATGTAAATCTCCAAAATCATTTTACAAAGCTTGTCAACTCAATCCTCCCAATTCGTATCAACCAATCTCAAGTATTATTGGTGGAATCTGGTGCTATACTCCGAGCTCTTAAGCAAGTGAATAAATCTGAGTCTCTAAATAGTGATGGTCTTTGCTTCAAGTTTTTTGCTTATGATTGTCCTGAACTGCTGAAGCATTTGCAGTCATTATTTCAGATTTGTTTGGCACAGTCCACTGTGCTAGATAGTTTTTTGTCTAGTTGTATATCTCCCATAGTTAAGAGGGGTAAGGACCCCAGTGCTGGCTCTAATTACCATCCTATCACTGTGTCTTGTTTTGTTAGTAAGCTATTCGAATATGTACTGCTACCGGCCATTAACTCCAAGTGCAATTTTAGGCCCTTCCAGCTTGGTTTTAGAAAACGTATGGGCTGCGTTCAAGCTCACCATATTGTGGATCGGCTAATGAAGCAAGCTGTTGCTCAAAAAAGTCCCCTGTATTGATTGATTGTTGACATATCTAGTGCTTTTGACAATGTAATTCATTCAAATGCTTTGTTTTGTTTAGCAGCCTCAGTTGTTAACCTTTCTATTGTTTCTGTGCTTAAGTATTGGTATGCTAATTCTTCAGATAGGGTGAGGTGGAATGGTGCTGTAGGGGAGTATATTCCTATTAAAAAAGGCATTAGGCAAGGTACCATGTTATCCCCAAGCATATTTAAATGTGTTTTAACTTTGTGTCTCTAACGTCTTCAACTGTCAAATTTTTACAATGATAATTTAGGCATTAGTCACATTGCATATGCTGATGATGTTCTGCTTCTTAGCTGGACAAAACATAGTCTAATTACCAACTTTGACCGGCTTTCAGCCACACTATCCACAGTAGGCCTTTCAGTTAATGCCTCCAAATGTGATTTTTCGTGTTTTGGGAGTCCTCCACCAGCATCACCTCTTTGCTTGAGTTCTTCAACTATACCATGTTCAGCAAGTATTAAATAATTGGGTATCTCTTTTTCCATGTCACTTTTGTCTACTTGCTCTGCTATTATGCCCAGCATGCTGAAAAGTGTACGGGTTGGTATAACCAAAAAGGACTATGCCATCTTTATTCTAGTTTTTGTGCCCCTGCTGTTTTTTATCTTTCTGGTTTTGCTTTCCTCCTTTGCAAGAAGGATACAAAGAAAATATGCTCAGTATATTTTAAGTATTGCAAGTATTTGCTGCATCTGCCTCAGTGGTATTGGGACCATACAGTTGTTTCTAAATTTGACATTGTTGATGCACCCTCGCAACTGAAACATTTATCTGAAGATATATCTCTTAAAACTCAGCAAATGATTGTTTTTTTTATCCTCTTTGGCCATTTTTTGAATTGAGGTAATTTATTTATGTTGTATGTTATTATGCTGTTATGTTATTTATGTTGTTATGTTTTTTTTGTTTTTTTGTTTTTTTTTTCTTCTTCTTCTTTTTCTGTGTGTTTACGCCAAAGTTTTATGTATTTTGTGGGTTATACATAAATTATTATTACTATTATTATTTAAAGGTGATTTTCATAATCACCAAGATCTAACACCTTATTCTAGAAATCAATTTTACTGTTGTATGCCTTTAGATGGAAGCGCAAATTTCACCTCCTTAAAATAAACCTAAGCCTTAAACTCTAAGTTTTAATTTTATGTTCAAATAAAAGTGGTTTTCATAATCACAAAGATCTACTACACCATTCTAGACATCAATTTTATTGTTGTACACCTATATATAGAAACTATATGTTTCTATATATAGGTTTCTATATAAACTATATATAGAAACCTATATATAGAAACTTGAAATTCACTCCCTCAAAACATATTTGTGAAACAGCTAAATGAGCAAAATTTCCATATTTGGAATAAGCACATTTTTTTTAGCTGTGTAGTCGAAGAATAATTTTTCTTGCAATTTGTTCATGGTAAAACTGTTCCCTTCCTATAGTATAACTGAGATAGTTTCATTGAGGTAATTTTATATGATACAATTAACTCTTGATGAGATATCTATTTAGGGTTGCTATGAAACAGCTTTAGAATGAGACTTTGTTTAGTCAAACCAAACATTAGTTTGAAGTTTTTCCCTCTTTTAATCATTTTCAATGTATTTTACTTTTTAAAAATGTGGACAAAATATTTTTGCTGCTATTGCAAAAACAAAATGACTGACCAGCAGGGATTAATGGATAGAAAATTTGAATATTCTAGAGAATTTAGCCCAAAATTAATCAAACTTAGAAGAAAAATCACCCATAAAAGAAGCATTAATAAATTTATTCTAAATGAAATAACTTTTTTTCTTATTTATTTTAAACTGGGAATGACAAAATACTTTCTAGGATAGTGAAAAACCCACTAACTAGAACTCAACATAGCTTAAGCTGTTGATAAATGTTGCACTTAAGGACAGAAGCTATATACAAAGCTGAGCTGTCAGAGCCCAACCATGTGGAGGAGGGATGTCAGAAAACCAACCATGACATTTGGATAGAGCATGAAATAAAGAATCTAGTGCTACTAGTTTTTTTTCTTAACATGTTTCCTTTAGAAGTTACTATACACTAGTCTACAAGTGTACCTAGGGCCTAATAACTAGTTATTAGCAAAAACTAGTCTGACAAAAGTCCATTGGGCCACCTTGATATTTATTTTCAGAAGAAACAATGAATGAGTGTTACTAAGCTCTAGATGAGGAATAAAAAACAATTTTTTTATTGATCCTCTGTATTACAATGTAAATTTACCAGTCCTTTTAGCTAAAATACAAATAAAATGCATTTAAAAAAACAGGGTTAATATAGCATATATGAGATTCCATAACTGATAAAGGGATAAGGTGAGCACATTAATTAATCTCTTTTTATGCTCTTTCCAAATATAGGCCCTACTAGTCAATTCACTTCCAAGCACACCCATATCCTGGTGGTTGCATAAATACCACTAATAATGTATTTCTCTATTATATTAGTCTAGTGAAAAGCTAAATGTCTTATATCCTGGCTCCTATATTAAGCTGGTTAGGCTGTCTTCCCATTTTGCAATTTATAATGTGTTATGATGATTATAAGGCTGTATTATAATGAAAAGAAACATGATGATCAGATCACCAAAAACATCCAGGATATTATCTGTAGCCAGTACACTAAAAAATTCATTTTTTTTTTTTTTACTGTTTTCTTTCAGTTTTGATAGCATGCAGGCATAAACCTTAGGTTATTGCCTAGGCTTATTAGGAACCATGTATATTCAGAACCAATGGGGTGAAATTTTAGTTAATTGACTTATTGCTATCTCAGAAAGGGTTTAGGTTAGGAAAATGAGACTTCCAAGGATGGGTCTACAGGCTAAAGTATGTCCAGGAAGGAATTTTAAAGTACCCACCTCCACTCCTTCTCCCTCTAGAGGGCCCTGAAATTTGTCTACATGACAGGTCTATTCCTATTGAAATTTTGACAAAACAACATTTTACCTTAATTTTCAGTTACTAGTTGCTTTTTCTCTGCCTTTAGCTGTGAAAATGCAATTCCTGTTATTTGAGTAGAATTTTGAGCCATATCAATGTTTTTTTTCAAAATTTAGGAAATGTATTTGCATATCTTTAAACCTTATAAACTGGGATGAAGCTGAAGCAAAGTTATGAAGCTGAAAACAATTTTGTTGTACTTCAATTAAGCAGAAGATCTATTTTGCAAGGTTTCACTTTTATAACACACATATTTTTAAAGGTCATCAAAGGTCAGGGCCCTCTACAGGGAGAAAGAGTAGAGGTAGTTGCTTCAAAATACCTTCCTGGGACATACTTTAATCTGTAGATTCATCCCTGAAAGTTTCATTTTCCTAACCTAAACCCTTTCTGAGATAGCAAGAAGTCAATTAACTAGAATTTTACTGCAGTTATGGAATAATGTAAATGTTGACTGAGGGTTTTCCTAGCCCTTAGCTTTAGCAAAAAGAATATAAGGCTTAAATGAGAAATATCTAAAAAGATCAACAGTATGGCCCAGTTATCACTAACAAGCACATTGGTTATGAATTATACGTCACCTTTACTCCAGAGGCTCCATTTGGGGGGTCAGGGGTGGGCAAATGCCCACCTCTGATTTTCCAGAGGGCCCAAGCTTCCACCACAAAGGGCCCTTTTCCGGCCATACTTATCCATTATGTCCAACATAATCCATTCTGTTCAAACGATTTGAACTAACTGCACGCCTATTAGTCAAAGAGCGTAATTACCTGACAACCCTTGGGGTAATTACACTATTTGCTATTAATCATTGTAAACTTTGAAAGTAGGTTAGATTCATAATAAAAGTCTCAAGTTCTGTCAAATGCCCCATACCCACCCCAAGATTTGGCCCAAATGGCGCCTCTGCTTTACTCTAAACTACTAATCTTACAGCTTATACTACCTATTATATAAAAGTCACATTATTTGGCTTCAAAATACATCCCTTTAAAACTAGTGGGCAGTGTTGTGAAATAAAATACAAGATGCGAACTTTTTCACTGAAGAAATATTTGAATGGTTTTGAAATTTAAAGAATAGAAAATTTTCAATATTCGTTAGGCTTAAGTTACAGATATAAGAAATCATGCACTCTAATATTAAAATTTATCTTATAACTAAGTATTGGCAGTTTCTTACATTTGCGGAAAAATCAAACCGCAAATAAACCACTGAGAACCTCAATTGAAGATGTTTTCTTGCTTTTATTTGTTCGTTTTTTGTATCAAATTCAAACGTAGATGGTGTTTACAGAAAAACTGGGGTTACACAGAAATAAAAATTCTATCAGGATTTTGTACAGCACAAATCTACCTCACAAGGTGATGGCCCACTACCTACAATTTATTGGCAAGCCACCGTCGAAAATGATTGGGATTTCTGGTGCACTGATGCAAGTTTCGGTGGAAGTGGTTCACCAAAATATTTTTACCCTGATTATCTTTGTATGTTACAAGGCTCACTATACAGAACAATCTTCCATGAGAGGTGGGCAGGACTTACAACTTTACGGGATATGTAGTCGGTGTCAAATTCTCATAGAACCTCAGCCGGGTACCTAGAACAATCCGTAGGTAATTTCTCTGGAAAGCATCTAGCGAATCTTCGTCTGCCTGTTAGAGCGCCAATGCTTCAGAGCCATATTTGAACACTGTCATCCCTCTAGCTTCCAATATGTTAATCTCGGTTTGCAGACTTATATTTTTATTATTCCAAACTTTTTTTTATCTGTGAAAAAAAACCTGAGTCTTTGCTATTCTACTTTTAACATCTTCACTGCTTCCACTTTCTTTACTCGTAATACTACCAAAGTATCTTGGTTGCCAGTGTGATCGAATATTTTGTCCAAATAGCAAACTCAGACAGTGAAATTTGACTATCAGTACCCCAAGCTTCTTAATAGATGATCATACTACTGACTACCATACACCTTTTACACCCTTTGACATTTCCGGTATATCTTAGCCATGGACTGTGACAAAGGATCAAAAGCTTTAGCAGCTTATTATTTATTCAGTATTAAATCAAATTTTTAGGATTCCACCACCCATAGTCTTCTTAATCTTATTAATTGATGGCATAAAATTTTGTTATTTTGGGGGGAAATTCCCCTAGATTTGCAAAATATCTATTCTTGGGGGGTACTTTCATTCAAAAATAGCACTTTTAGTATTTTATTTGGTAAAATTGAAAAAATCGCAAAAAGAGTCAACATCCATGATGCCAGTTCATGACTAGTAAAAGCCGTTGAACCGTGATTTGTGTATAAAGTAGAATACCACATTTAATATACTTTAGGGAAATGTTCAGCATAAGTCTCTCTTATTAAGTGTGCTGTGCAAGAAAGAAATCAAAAGAGATGAAAAGTGAAGAAACCATTAACTACTACTACTAACAACTCACCGCAGCACCAAGCCGTTTCTGGCACAGCTACATACTTTCCTCCTAGTTACTAATCTGTTCAAAGCCTCCCTCTTTACACCCTCCCAGGAAGTTCCTATTTCCTTTAAATATTTCTTTATCGCGTCCTCCCTCCCAAGACGAAACCGAAAAGGACAATGTTTGGATATCTTCATCCTTCATCCGCACATCCTGACCTAGCCATTTCAACCTTCCATTCATTATAGCCCTAGAAAGTGGGATTAAGCTACATTTTTCGTAGAGACTGCTGTTTGAAATATGATCAGTCAGCCGGGTACCTAGAACAATCCGTAGGTAATTTCTCTGGAAAGCATCTAGCGAATCTTCGTCTGCCTGTTAGAGCGCCAATGCTTCAGAGCCATATTTGAACACTGTCATCCCTCTCCAATATGTTAATCTCGGTTTGCAGACTTATATTTTTATTATTCCAAAATTTTTTTTATCTGTGAAAAAAAACCTGAGTCTTTGCTATTCTACTTTTAACATCTTCACTGCTTTCACTTTCTTTACTCGTAATACTACCAAAGTAAGTGAAGCTGCTCACCTGATCAATCTTTTCGTTACACAGCGTCACCTTTTCTTTATCACTTATTCCTAGCCTTTGTGAATATGTCTTCTTAATATTGATTTTCTAGCCTATTCTAGCTCCCTGAACTCACAAAGCTTTAAAAATTCATTCATTCTGCCTACGCTTTCATTAAGGATGCTTAAATCATTAGCATAATCTAAGTCCAGGAGTATTTTTCCTCCCAATTTGATTCCATGGTCTCCCATTGCCTTTCCTGTGCTTCTTAAGACAAAATCCGTAAAAATGATTTATATAAAGGGCGATAAAACACAGCCCTGCTTAACTCCTCATATAATAAAAAAAAAAACTTCTAACCTCACCTCCTACTTTAACCGCAGCAGTGTTATTCTCGTTCATAGCACTAATCATTTTAACGTATTTGTCTGGTATACCATATAAGGATAAGACCTTTGCTAAAGCTCTTCTATCAACAGAATTGAACGCTTGCTCATAATCGATAAAACTGAGGATTAAAGGTATTTGATTATTCAGGCACTTCTCAGTTATTAATCTAAGAGCGAAAATTGGGTCGACACATCCTCTACCTTTCCCGAACCGCACTGTTCTTCTTTTAAAGCTTTGTCTACACCATCTCTCAGTCTAAAAAGTTTCATATTACTAGGCAATTTGCTACCTACAGAGACCCGATTAATTCCTCGATAATTACCACACTCACTCTTATCACCTTTCTTAAACAGTGGTTTAATTAAGGTTTTCCTAAAATCGTTAGGTACTTCCCCTTTACCAAAAACCATACTAATAATCTTCAGTAACTCATTTCTAACCTCAGAGTCACCATACTTAAAAAACTCATTTACCATACTATCAGCACCTGGAGCCTTATTATTTTTTATTCATTTTAGTCCTGTCACTAATTCTTTCTCACAAAACAAATCTTCCTTCACATCCAAGGTATCAAAAGCTTTCTTCATTTCCTCTATATCTTTTCCTGCAACTCTGTCTTGGTTTAGCATATTCTCAAAATGTTCTGCCCATCTCTCTTTACCTCTTTCCTCATCACTAATTGTGGCCTCGTTCCTATCTTTAACTGGGACAGGTCTGGATTGATTACTCCCTCTCAATTTATTAACATTCCAGTACAATATTTTACTATTATGCCGTTTAGCTATATCTTCCCGATCCTTGGCAGTTTTATCCATGACCTTCACTCGCACCTCCTTAGTTCACGTTTTAATGCTTTCTCCACTTTCTTTACATTCCTTTTGTTTTCATATGATCTATCAATCAGATAATTCTTGTACAAGCCCTTTCTCCTCTTTATTAAACATAAAGCTTTTTCACTAAGTTTCCTAGGTGAGAGACTGAATGATAATGTGTCTATAATGTGTGCAGAGTTAAGTGCCATAATCATGGCACCCCATGAATAATCAACCTTTGATTATAAAAAAACAAGTTTTTTTTAACTGAAAGTAAGGAGCAACATTAAAACTTCAAAGGAACTGAAATTACTCCGTATGTGAGAGGGACTTTTCCTCCTCAACGTACAGGTTACGAGCCTGAGTTCAAAAGTTACGTATCAGAGAACCCTACTGTAGAGGTCTCAAGTTCCTATCTGCAATTAAATAAAAAAAAAAAGTTTTTTTAACGGAAAGTAAGGAGCAACATTAAAACTTAAAACGAACAGAAATTACTTCGTACATGAAAGGGGCTGCTTCCTCATCAACGCACCGCTCTTTACGCTAAAGTTTGGCTCTTTCTCTTAACTCTACTTTTAAAAAAAGTAAAAACCTTTAGCGTAAAGAGCGGGGCGTTGAGGAGGAAAAGCCCCTTTCATATACGGAGCAATTTCTGTTCGTTTTAAGTTTTAATGTCGGTCCTCACTTTCAGTTAAAAAACTTGTTTTTTTATTTAATAACGGAATGTTTTTGAATTAATACATGTTTTGATTTTGGCTCTCCGCACATAAATAATTAAAACGAAATTTGCATATTAATTTTGTATGGGCTAAATGGCTTTCTCATAGTTTAGTTCCAAGATTTTGAGAAAAAAAGGAACGGGGGAGGAGGCCTAGTTGCCACTCCAAATTTTGATTACTTAAAAAGGCAACTAGAAATTTTAATTTTTTACGAACTTTTCATTAGTAAAAAATATACGTAACTTAAGAATTAACTTACGTCAAAACTTCTATATTCTTATATTTTTATTATGTATATGAGGGGGTTTGTCCCCTCGTTAATACCTCGCTTTTTACACTAAAGCTTAAGTTTTGTTCTAGTTGACTAAGAATGACCCCTCAATCAGAAAGGCCGTAGAATAAATAGTTGAGATTAGTAAAGATACTTTAGCGTAAAGAGCGAGGTATTACAAGGGGATGAATCCCTCATATGTGTAATAATTTCTGTTCGTTTTGAGTTTTAATGCTGCTCCTTACTTTCAGTTGAAAAAACTTTTCATATTTATTTTTTAGTTTTTTTTTTTAATAATGCTAGAAAATCCTACGCCCCAGTCATTGAAATTCTCTTCCCCATGACAAATTCCTCCATGGAAAGATCCTCCCACGTAACCCCCCTCCATCAAATTCTCCCTCCCCCCCCCAAAAAAAAATCCCCCTGAAAATGTCTGTACACTTCCCAATAACCATTACTATATGTAAACACTGGTCAAAGTTTGTAACTTGCAGCCCCTCCCAAGGGGATTGTGGGGTAGAAGTCATCCCCAAAGACATAGTTATTAGGTTTTTCTACTATGGTGAATAAAAAGGCTATCTCAGAGTTTTGATCTGGAGACTTTGAGGAAAAAATGAGCGTGGGAGGGTGCCGGTATAACCACCAATTTTTTTCGTCACTTAAAAAGGGCACTAGAACTTTTAATCTTCGTTAGAATGAGCCTCTTGTGACATTCAAGGACCACTTAGTCGATACAATCACCCCTGGGAATAAAAACAACAAAACAAAACCAAATAAACACGCATCCGTGACCTGTACTCTGGCAGAAAATGCGAAATTCCACATTGTTGTAGATAGCAGCTTGAAACCTCTACATCCGGGTTCTCTGATACGCTGAATCTAATGGTGTGATTTTTGTTAAAAAACCACACCATTGTATGACAAATAGGGGGTGTTTCCCCCTATTTTCTGAAATAAGGTAAATTTTATCAGGCTCGTAACTTTTGATGGGTAAGACTAAACTTGACAAATCTTATATATTTAAAATCAGCATTAAAATACAAATCTTTTGATGTAACTATTGGTACCGAAATTCTGTTTTTAAGAGTTTTGGTTACTATTGAGCCGGGTCGCTCCTTACTGCAGTTCGTTACCACGAAGTGTTTGATTTACAAAATATTATAGTTTACTCTGACTCGTTTCGTCAAACCTAGAGCTTCCGTCTTCAGCTTCTCAGCGTAAGATTAATTTAGACACTTTTCATTGTCTTAGCATTATTGATAATCTTGCTTCAAGAGGATAAGAACTTACTTTCACTATATTCCAAGCCACTTAGATATAGCTGGTAAATATCAGGCGGATGACATTGCAAAAAAAGCTCTAAACCTTGACCAGCCAAGTGGGAGAAAAATTCCCATTAGAGCTGCTCGCACATTACAATACTATTTAAGCACCGTCTGGTGCAGGCACGTACGCAGGAATTTTTTCGGGGGGGGGGGGTGGCAAAACCTTCGAAACAGCAGATATAAAGTAACACTTTTTTTATTTAGTAACTAAATTAGTGCAAAAAGCACGTATATCGGAAAATACTGATTAACTTTAATCTGTAGTATTGTAGCGAATGGGAGGAAGAAGACTGAAGCCTCAAAAGTGCGTTTTAGGCTCAGGTTATGTTCATAGCGATTTAGAACCAGTGATTAATCTATTATATCCCACTGAAAGGGAAATTTTAGGGTTAACAGTGCAATATGGGTGCTGTGGGGGGTAGTTCTTTTATTGCGAAAACGTCGATTTTAATGAAAAATGATAGTTTCCAAAATTGATCCATTAAAAGCTGTACTTATCCTGAAAAGGGGGGATAAACGCCCTAATGTGAAGGATAATTCTATTTTGCTGTGGAAAGCAAACTCTCTTTACGAAAAAAAAAATAACAAAATAGTCGATAATTACTTCAATTGGTTAATAATTGGGCAGTGACTTGACCAGATAATTTTATGGTGTAAAATCCCAAAAAAGGCATGCATCTAGATTCTTAATAAATGTCCTACTTTTGCCAGACATCCCAAGAAACCATGGGAAAATTAAACATTTCGCAAAATTTCGAGGGGGGGCGAAGGCCCTCCCCCCTGCGTACGTGCCAGGTCTGGTGTCTATTCAGATAATACAATTATGGGAACACTTAATCCGACTTGTTTTAGACAGCTCTGAACTGCTACTGTGTCGTGATGATACTACTAACAAATCTTCTGTGAGAGGGCAAGCCAGTAGGATATTGCTGGCTTGCCGTATTTTTTCTAGAGGATGAGGAAATAATTTTCAAATGCTTCTTTTTTAATACTGTATAATTTTTGTGACTATAGAATTTGAGAGAGAAAAGACGGGCATAATTTAGGTAAAACAGTGGAACAAAAAAAGCAACAACAAACTGTAAATAATAGAATTCCAAATATTCCAACTCCACGTCTGGGAGCTCTTATCAATGGGGGTAATAAAGTTACAGTTGAATTAAATGAAACGCAACATATAAAGATAAGGACAAGCCAAAAACAACACACATACAAAAAATATTACAATTAAATCAAATTTGCATTTTAATAACCTCCAAAAATACTGCAATCACTGTAAATAGTCGTGAAACTGGTTACGCCCCTTCAACATCAACATCTGACTTTGTCATGTTTGCCCTGGGCAATTGGGAAATCTTTGTGGCAGATGATTCATGTGTCTCCTGATCTTCTAGGATACACTACATAACATAAAAACCACGGAGGATGCAAAGTCCATACTCTCACAACTAGATCGGAAGACCTTTCGAGCCTTTAGATATTGTAAGCATTGGACTTGCCCTTTCCAAAAGTCATATGTTTGTGTCGAATGTGGTGACTGAGATTATTTTGACTGTTCGTGCATATGTAATCGAAGTGATGTAACAAATCGTTCATTTACTGCGAATAAGAAGTTTCCATTATGTATACTTTCCCAACTATACGCTTTTGAGCTAGCTTCCCGCCGGTTTGACCAGCGGTGATGTTTACTTTTCTTTATAATGATGTGCAAATACCAAGCTTTGTGTATAAACTGCATGTTTACCCCTCTGTGACCGCGATTCGTTCTTTTCTCTGAGTAAAGTATCTTTCCATAATTTCTTTTTTTTTTTTTTTAGAACGAAAACGGGTATACATTATTCAAAAATGTTGCTGTGAATTGATTATTCATCGTAAAAGTCTGAATGAAAACAGCATAAATCAACATTCTGTAGAAAAAAAGAATACTACATTATACTTCACAAACCGTACCGGTAGTGTTGATCTTCATTTCATTACCCTTCGCACAGGAATTACAATGGGGGCTGGGAGCCAGCAATCCTATGCTTTCTCACACCCTTCCAGTTTACCTTGCCCAAATTTTTTTAGGTACCCATTTCGAGCTGTATCAACCCTGGCTGAGCATATAGAATCACACCACTGACCACCTTTTCAAACCAAATAACCAGTGACACCAGGACTTAAACCACTATCCTCGCTGACAAAGGATTTGAAGTCTAGCATGCTAGCCAGTCGGCCAGTTTTCTGATTTTTGGAGCGATATTTTGTTGTCAGCTGTTTGGTATAAAGCGCTTACAAAATTATCTCCCACATTCCCATTAACAAAAAAAAAAACATATGCCTTTCATTGTCAGAGATAGTATCCTTATTTTGTAGTAGTTCATTTGTGTAGTTCACGGCATCTTTGTAGGTATGTACTGGGCTTTATACCATGTCTTGTTGACGTCAGAGATTGCGACGGCATTGTTCCTCGCTGTTGTTTGTCTTCTGACCGAAAATGTCTTTGGTCTTCACTTTCACTTTTAATTCATTTTTGGTTTTCATTATCTCAGACAATTTTTCAATGTGCTTTGCTTTAGTTGCTCGAATTCATCTTGACTATCACGGTTGTTCATGTTCAGCCGTAGGGGATTTACGTTTTTCGGGTCGTCCGCTTGATTTTGTCATGTTTGATGGTTGACAAATTTCTTCTCGTTCAAACAAATTATAATTTTTAATAATTGTAGATTTGCGTTTTTGGGTCATCCAAAAGGTTTTTTTTTATATTGTTATGAATTAAAAAACTTTTTCCGCGAAGTAAGCTTTTCAAAAAAGTGATGAACTCCATCAACCCAAAAATGAGTAAAAATAGAAGCAAATAATAAAAAAAACGCAAAACTACCACAAACAAGGGTGCTGAAAGAAAATTTTACGGGGGGGGGGGGTAGACTCCAAAACAACAGTGGCGGTTGGGTGGTGGGGGAATATATTTCAGGGTAGTTTTTCGTAGGAATTTTGAGAAAACGGAAAACACCCCCAAAAAAGCAAGCGATCTTATTGAAAATCCTTTTGCCAGATGAATCATATCAGAGAACCCCACTGTAGATGTAATAAGCTCCAATCTCCAGAATGTGGAGTTTTGCATTGTTTTCCAGAAAAAAACATCTTCGATGCAAGTTTATTTGTTTTGATTTTTCCCAGGGTTTATTGTATCAAATCGAAGGTCCAAGATAATTGGGAGGGAGCTCATTTAAACGTAAATTTAAAGCTCTTTTTTAAATGACCATACAGATTGGGCCAGGGTGAGTCTTGTTTTCTGCCATTTAGGGCACTTAACAACGACTTTATCCCAAAGTTGGGATAACTATTTTACAGGCTTCCTATATTAGGCATAACTATTTTTTAGGCTTCCCAGTTGCAATAGAAGTAATGTCACACGATCGCAGCACTGGATTCAACCAAGTTGATTCGCTTTAATTGTAATAAAATTAGGTTACGTTTGGCGATCTGTAACTGCGGATCAGCTATAATGAGGGGATGGTTGAGTCATTTTTTTAGGTGGAGATAGGGTAGATTTCTAGAAAAGGACATCTTAGTGGACGAACTGTTTACTCTTCATGAGGCTTCAGATAAATTTTGAAAGAGATAGGTAGGAGTAGTAATTAATTAGAATGTTTCTCTATACACCTAAAATATCACATTCCAGCACAGCACATCAATATCACATACCAGCACAGAGGTGGACAAGGCAAGGCAGACTATCATCAGCCCCTACTGGAATTTTCTTTGGGGTGGCAAATACTGCTAGGAACTTAATTTTTCGCAATTTTATGTGGTAATATTTTGTCTTTTCTATTTGTATAAAGTACTTCAATATATTTAAACAAAAATATGCAATGTATTAATCGAAAAGAAAATCCTATTGTAGAGGTTTTGAGGGCTTCAGTTGTGTAGAAGAATGAAGTCTTACAGAATTTCCATCCATACAAACAATAATACTTTTTCTCATCCAACTTTTTAACACGGACTTTTTACCAAAATTATAATATTCATTGCCAATTTTAGTATATTCATTTAAGTAAATGAAATGAAATAGCAAATTCAAATGCAAGACGGTACTAATCAATGTACGTTTATTTATTTGCACATTTTAAAAGCAATTAACCAGAGATTTAAGGAACCGGTGCCTCAAATTATATCTTGATTAGGTGTGGGTATGATTTAGAAAACAAACAGAAATTGAAATAAAAAAAGAGGTATTCAACAGAAAGCAAGGAACAGATATGAAACCTATTTGAACCGATTATTTCTTATATGAAGCTGTCTCCTCTTTAGCTCCTTACTCTTTGCTGTGAAGTTTGGCTTTTGTTCAAGTTTTTAAAGAAAATTTGCAAACAAAAATAAAGATTTTTCAAAGTACTAGAAAACTTATGTTTAATAAGCAGGGCGCTGAAAAGGGGACAGTCCTTTCCTATACAGAGTAATTTCAATTTCTTTAAGGAGGTGAAAAACTGAATATAATTAGCCATCGCTATGACAGTGTCGTTTCGCTGTTTTCATAACCTGTACATTCATATACTTCTTGAAATTTTCATCTTAAATTTACTTAACCTTACATGTAGTTGCGATAGAAGTAGTTGGAGCAACAGTAACAATAGTAATAGAACAAGTAAACGTTACAGTAATTGTAGTATTAGCCGTAGTGTGCAGATATTGTCTTTTGGTCAGTTGATCTTCTCCTTCTAAAATATGAAGACAAAGACTTTTATTGTACGTATAGGTTTTATTAATAAACAAAATTACAAACATTATTAAAACACTTAATTCTTGGAGCATTGAAATCAATATTACACAGGTAGGAAAGAATATTTTCCACTATGAAGTCATTTAATGAAGGATTGCCTACATAAATGCTGAGAAATTCACTGTAAGTGTACTAATGACATCAAAAGCATAATACTGCACGAAAGGATAGATCTAGATCTGTTGACGCGGAAAGGGTTATCAGAGGTAAATTCAAGGGGGCACAAGACATGTGACTTAATTCTATATTTTGTTCATTTTTTTAACTCGTTCTGATTTTTGAATGACATCATTGAAATAAATATTATAATGTAAGATTTTATGATAATTAATTTTTTAAATCAATTAGTTATTGGCATACTTTTATTTTATTGTACATCATTTTTAAAGGTATCAGGGTTTTTTCCTTAATTCTCAAAAATTTGTCTCGTAATTATAAATTAATTTTCTGGTGCATCAGAGTGAAATTTACTATCTTCAAAGTAATATTACATGGGAAATGTTTGTCTCTACGTTTTCTTGCAAACATATTCCTTATTAAATTTTGGTTTTAAGTTTTCAAAGCCTGCACTTACTGCTACAGCAATGATAATTATCTAAAATTGACTTTCGCAATTAATGGTGAATTTCATTAAAATGACCTTACCTTAGTTCCTCCAGAGCCATCGGTGGCGCATAGGGCGTCGACAAAGCCTCTCCATTCGTCTCGCATTGGTACTGCAGCGATGACGTCTTCCCATTCAGGTATTAGTGAGGTGCCGGCCGTCCTCAGATCTCGGTCATGTGTTCGTCTCAATGTATTTTTGGGGCGGCCTCTCTTTCTTCTACCGTCTGGCTTCCATTCATAGGTTGTTCGAGGAAGGCGGCTCTCTTCCATACGAAGAACTTGTCCCAGGTATGTCACACCGCCTTCTTTTCAGCAACTCAATGACTGGAGGTTGACCTGTTTTTCTGCGTATTTCTGCATTTGTAATTTTTGTTGCCAACTTGTATTCAACATTCTTCTGAGGCTCATATTTTCAAATGCAAGGATCCTTTTTTCAAGCTGGGTGTTTATTTTCCAACATTCGCTTGCGTAAAGGAGAAATGAGAGTACATTGCTATTGAAGAGTCGAAGCTTCAGTCGCATTGAATATTTATTACTTCTCCAAATAGGCTTCAATCTATTGAAGGCACCTGTAGCTTGTCCAATTCTACGTTTAATCTCGGTCGAGATCTCTCCATCACAATCAATCCAGCTACCCAGGTACTTGAACTCCTGGACTTGTTCTAGATCTTTGTTTTTGCAATGGAGAACAAGTGGCGAGGTTGTGATGGCCATGCTCTTCGATTTGTCAATGTTTATCTTTAGCCCGACATTCTCTGCATTCTCGATAATAGTGTCAAGCAGCTGCTGCAACCGTTCTTTAGACTCTTCGAGAAGGACAACGTCGTCCGCGAAGTCCAGATCAAACAGTTGTTTGTTGCTTACTTTTACCCCGTAGCCCGATGTGAATCTCAGGGCATAATCCATTATTATTATAAATAGCATGGGGGAAAGTACACATCCTTGACGAACACCAGACATGATCTTGAAAAATCTGGTTGCACCGTTTTCGGTCTTTACGCAACATTCCGATTCTTCATAAAGCGCTATAATCATATCTACTATTTTCTCGGGAATTCCGTAGTATTTCAAAACTCTCCACAAGCAATCTCTGTCAACTGAGTCAAATGCCTTTTCAAAGTCAATGAATAGGAGGTAGAGCTTCTTGTTCCATTCTTTTGATTCTTCGACAAGCATTCTCAGTACAAATATTAGATCAGAACAGGATCTCCCAGTTCTGAAACCATGCTGCTCTTCTCGTAGAGTTGCGTCTAGTGCTTTCCGCAGACGTTGCAAAATGACGGAGGCTAATAGTTTGGATGAGACAGGGAGAAGATTGATGCCTCTCCAGTTATAGCAGTTCATCAAATCTCCCTTTTTGAAGAGTTTGACTATAATGCCTCTGCTCCAATCTCTTGGGACCTTCACTAAGGTCCATATTTTGGTGAAGAGAGAAAGCCAAATGGATATGCAGGTACTAATTGAGTACTTCAGCATTTCTGCTGAGGTGCCATCAATACCCGGGGCTCGTCCATTTTTTAACTTCTTTGCTGCATGCATGATCTCCTCAGCATTCGGAGGATCTGTATTAATGTCTAGATACATAAAAGGGATATCAGGTACGTTAGCTTGGTCGCAAGTTCTCGGTCTGTTCAGAAGTTTTTCGAAATGGGAAGCCCATCTCTCGTCAATTTTTTCTGGATCAGATATAATTGATCCATTTTCGTCCTTGACAAGGGTGATTCGGCTGCTTTGTTTTCCTACCATCTCATTTGTCAATCGGTAGACAGTCTTGGAGTCACCCTTCCTAGCAGCTTCTTCAGCTAAAGCTGCTTTCTTTTCAAGGAACTGTCTCTTGTCCTTTCTTGCACTCTTTTTTACCTCTTTATCTTTTTCTTTGTATAATTGTTTTGTTGCCAGCTCTGAACACCTTGTAGTATCTATGAGCATGGCTTGCTTAAGTGCCTTTCGTTCGTCAATCAGTTGACGAATGGAGCCAAACTGCAGGAGATCTACGTAAACACAAAGGGGCAAAATGATAACTGGATATTTGAGAGGAGCATAAGGATTACTGCCACTTATTTTCATAGAATAGCTTCTCGCAAAAAAAATACTCCAACCGCACCCATAGTCAAGAATATCCGAATTAATTCTAATTTCAAATCTATTCCAATGCTTAGGGGAATTCAACTGGAGGCTATTGCACTGACGGCGTACGAGCAGAGAGAGGGAGTATCATTACTAAAAGGAGATCAAATGGAACTACTCATTCTTCCAAATATCCAGTTTCTTGGAGCTTCTCTTGATGGTCGCTTAGAAAACGGCACACCAGTTGAAGTGAAGACTGTCCATAATATTCCCAGAGGAATGACCATAAGGGAAGTGGCATCCCAAAAAGGATTGGTAAAGAACTTTTTCCTATGGTCACACAATTCAAAATTGGAGTTAAAGAAAAATCACAAATACTATGATCAAATTCAAGGTCAGCTAGAAATCACCAATCAAGAAGAATGTCACTTGGTGGTATATCACCATGAGCATGATGTGGAAATTTTAACTATTCCGAGATCAAAAGAGTATTTTTTGTCCATATTACCAAAGCTTCAGGAGTTTTGGAGCGATTGTTTACTTCCGGAGATATTAGACTCGCGATTGATTAGGAACATGCCACTTAGAGAGCCTGCCTTAGTCCGGGCTGCAGCAAATCGCGGAATGAAACGGACTTTGGAGCCAGAAGACAGTGGATGTGAGAAAATTACTTGGTCCGACACTGAAAGTGAATATTGAAAGTGGATTTTTCATTGACATGTGAAGAGCATTGACATGCGAATAGTATAGAGATTGTTTAGGGGTCATAATGTATTAGTAGCAGTATTGTTAACCTTAACCTATTAGGGTTGTTTGAATAATAGACTATTATAGGTTAACTATTAGTGTTGGTGAATAGCATATAAATATTAGTAAGTAAATTCTGTTTGAGAAATTTCAGCATTCTGTCGAAGTCCAAACCATGTTGATAAATAAACTCTAATTACGTTGAGATTTAGTTGCTACTTTAGGCACTTCCAGGTAAGCTAGGACAGCTAAATTTGGCAGGCGTATCAGGGAGCGGACCAGATTAAATTGGAAATAGTCATTTTCCAGATATGACCATCTGGAGGGGATGGGGGCCGGTTAATTTGGAAAAATAATATTTTTGCGGGTGCCGGTAGTATTTCAGAACAATTTCGGTTAATAGAAAAATGAAATATTTTTAACTTACGAACGGGTGACGGGATCTTAACGAAATTTGATGTTTGGAAAAATGTTGTGTCTCAGAGCTCTTATTTCAAATCCCAACTGGATCCGGTGACATTGGGGGAATTGAGGGGGGAACCTAAAATCTTGGAAAACGCTTAGAGTCGAGGGATCAGGATGAAACCTGATGGTAAAAGTAAGCACAAGTCCTAGATACGCGATTGGCATAACTAGAACGGATCCGCTCTCTTTGGGGGAGTTAGGGGGGGTTAATTCTGAAAAAATAGAAAAAATGAGGTATTTTTAACTTAGGAAAGTCATCAGACCCCAATGAAATTTGATGTTTGGAAGGATATCGTGTCTCATAGCTCTTATTTTAAATTCCGACCGGATCCGGTGACATTGGGGGAGAGATGGGAGGGGGAACCTAAAATCATGGAAAACGCTTAGAGTGGAGGGATCGGGATGAAACCTGGTGGTAAAAATAATCGTAAGTCCTAGATATGAGATTTACATAACTGCAACGGATCTGCTCTCTTCGGGGGAGTTGGGAGGAGGATTGTTAATTCTGAAAAATTAAAAAAATAAGGTATTTTCGAGTGACGAAGGAGAGATTGGATCTTATAGTAATTTGATATTTGGAAGGATATCACGTCTCAGAGCTCTTATTTTAAATCCCGACCGGATCCGGTGAAGAGGAAGTTGGGGGGGACCTAAAATCTTGGAAAATGCTTAGAGTACAGGGGTCGGGATGAAACTTGGTGGTAAAACTAAGCACAAGTCCTAGAAAGGGGATTGACATAACTGGAACAGATCTGTTCTATTTGGGGGAGTTGGGGAGGGAGGGTTAATTCTAAAAAATAGAAAAAATTAGGTATTTTAACTTATGAAAGAGTGATCGTACCTTTATGAAATTTCATATTTAGAAGGACCTCGAAACTCAGATCTCTCATTTTAAATCCCTACCAGATTCAGTGTCATTAGGGGGGGGCATTACTGGTACGGATCCGTTCTCTTTGAGGGAGCTAGAAGTTGTTAATTTGGAAAAATTAGAAAAATTGAGGTGTTTTTAACTTAAGAATGGGTGATCAGACCTTAATAAAATTTTATAATTAGAAGAAACTCGGGTCTCAGAGCTCTTCTTTCAAATCCCGACCAGATCTTTTGACATTGGGGGGGAATTGGAGGGGGAAACTGGAAATCTTGGAAAACGCTTATAAACTGCGTAGATACGTAATTGACGTAACTGGACTGGATCCGTTTTCTTTGGGGGAGTTAGGTGGTGTGGTTCAGTGCTTTGGTGAGTATAGTGCTTCTGGACGTGCTAGGACGATAAAAATTGGTAGGCATGTCAGGGAGCTGCACAAATTGACTTGTTACAGTTGTTTTCCCCGATTCCACCATCTGGAGGGCTGAAGGGAGAGGAAAAATTTGAAAAATTGAGGTATTTTTAACTTACGAGTGGGCGATCGGATTTTAATAAATTCAGATATTTAGAAGTACCTTGTATCTCAAAGCTCTTATTTTAAATCCCGACCAGCATTAAGCCTCTGATTTTCCTTTTAAAGCAATATATTGATTCTTAGAATTTTGCTAGAGCTCATATCATATGAGCTCTTGGCTCTTGGCTCTTCTTGACCTTGTCACAAGTGCCATATGAGCTCTTAGCTCTTGTTTTTGATGAATAGTATATAAATATAAGTAGTTTCAAAAATTTATTAAATACCCCTAAGGGGTTTCCTTCCTCCCTTACCTGTATTTATGACCCCAGGGCAAGGGTGCCTAATGTTTATTATGTACCTTCAGGAACATATCACTTTAAATGACATTAATTTAATAAGTATATGCATTACTCCGTAAATCGAAGTATATGATTACCCCGGTTCCAAACCGGGGTAATCAGTCATTTATGAACGAGCTTATAAATCATCAAATATATGAGATGATGGGGAAAAAACCAAAATATTCTAAGATACGGCACTATTAGGAATAAAATGAGATCCCGTGGAACTAAAATGGACGAATATCCTACAACGTTAGATTTAAAAAAATAATGTTCGTATATTTTATAGGCCTACAATCGGCGTTTCTTTACTTTTAAGAGCCAATAATGTCTAAAATAATGTGTTTTAAAGAATAACGTTCTTTTTAAAAATAATATTCATACATTTTATAGGCCTACAATCGATGTTTCTTTACTTTTAAAGGCCAATAATGTGTTTTTAAGAATAATGTTCTTTTTAAAAATAATGTTCATACATTTTATAGGCCTACAATCAGTGTTTCTTTACTTTTAAAGGCCAATAATGTTTAAAATAATGTGTTTTTAAGAATAATGTTCTTTTTTAAAAATAATGTTTATACATTTTATAGATCTACAATCGGTGTTTCTTTACTTTTAAAGGCCAATAATGTTTAAAATGATGTGTTTTTAAGAATAATATTCTTTTTAAAAATAATGTTCATACATTTTATAGGCCTACAATCGGTGTTTCTTTACTTGTAAAGCCAAACTGTTATCTGCTTTGTAACCTAACAAATTCCAATTCGTATGGTGTTAAAATGATATTGCCTCAAGTTGTTGTTGCCAAATATACATGTTTTCAACTTCCTTTTAAATCTGGTCTTAATGCTAAGGAGATGTCAACATTCTTAATGATATTCTGGCAAACCCCTCAAGGAGTGCTTAAGCCAATGAGAAAGGAGGAAATCTTGAATACTAAGAATTATTGCTAAAAATCATCTGTTACAACTACAAACTTAACAATCTTTGGGATTATTTGTAGGTATAAGATCTACAAAACGACACAAAAATCAAGGCTATATGATTAGTACAACCCTTTTAAACAGTAAAGGAAGAATATCTTAAATGGCAAATTTTAAAGGAAACTGATGATAATAAAAAAAAAATTCACGGCCAAAATTTTTGAAATCTTGTGGCAAATGGAGAGGCTACTTTACAATTCTCTACGTCTTCTAAAAGTAACTTTATTGCTACTTTTAAAAATTAGAGGTATCCCCACTAATAAATTTTTATGAAGTTCTAAAATAAAAAAATGCAAATTTGTTCGGTCTATTCATGTCAAAGCTTTCAATGAAGCCACAGTAATTTTTTCATCCAAGAATCTGCTCGTGTCTATTGTTAATACGCATTTCACTGCTATAGGAAAATAGCATTGGCTTCAAACCTCGGAGATCCACCTTAAGTTCAAAATACAATGAGGCAAATTCTGATGAAAAATGCTATTCAACAGGCTCGATTGTCAGTGGATAGCAAATTTGAACTGCATATCAAAACAGCCGATCAGGACAGCTTAATTAAACTGTGCTACCTATATTAATAAGGAAGGATACTCAAAGACAATTTGATAGAGAGTAGTTGTAGGATCTACGACACTCGGCTCGATTTTATGTTTGTTGCAGGTTTAGAATATACATTATTTCTATTTTTTACATCGTAAGTATAAACATATTTCTAGCATTCAACTACTAAAATTTTAACCGAAAGTAAGGTGCGACATTAAAACTTAAAACAAACAGAAATTCTTCTGTATTTGAAAGGGGCTGTCCCCTCCTCAAAGTCCTACTATTTACGCTAAAGGGTTTAATTGTTTTAAAAGTAGAATAGTTAGAAAGAGTCAAACTTTAGCGCAAAGAGCGGGGCATTGAGGAGGGGACAGCCACTTTCATATACGGAATACTTTCTGTTCGCTTTACGTTTAAATGTCTTACCTTACTTTCAGTTCCTCCTAATTTCCTCCTAAATACCTCGCTCTTTATGCTAAAGTATTTTTATTAATTACAACTATTTATTCTAAGGCCTTTCTGATTCAGGGGTCATTCTTAAAGATTGGGACAAAATTTCAGCTTAGTGTAAAGAACGAGGAATTAAAGAGGGGACAAACCCCCTCATATACATAATAAAAATATAAGAACATAGAAGTTCGTTACGTAAGTTAATTCTTAAGCTACGTATATTTTTTACTAATAAAAGCGTTCGTTAAAATAGCTTACTTATGAGCAGACGATTTACGAAAATTACTAAGGGGGCTAGGAGGGGTTCTTGTAAACCTCCAGTTAAGGGTTCTGGAACCTAACTATTACAATAGTACCTTTTTTGCGCTTCAAAGCTTTTCCACTTTAGAAGTGGTACCAGAAGTGTTCTTTTCAGTGCTAAATCGCACTTATAAATGGTAAAATTGATAATAGAAAAAGCACGTATATATGAGCAATAGCTTTCAAATGAGCCATTAAACATGACTCTTATCAGTTCCGCTAGCCCAATAGCCCCAGCTTTTCTGCTTGAGATACGGCACCAAGATTGCCGTCTTAGCAAAGTTTGGAGCTTGTTGATGGTGGAATTTATATGAAGAACGTAGATATGAGCAATAACTTGTTTATGAGCTACAAGAGATCTGTCTACAATGTTCTGGTAGCCTGCTAGCGCCACCCCTTGAAAAATGACACAAAAATTGCCATTTTAGTGAAATGGCACTTGCAGATTTGAAGGAGTCATTAAGCATCTCTATGATGTTCTGGTAGCTCACTAGGGCTGTTGAAGAAAAAAAAAAAAACAAAAAAAAAACAACGGGAGACAGATCAGTGCTACTTATGGAAAAATATGATTCTCCTTTTTGTTCAAGGAGGGGGACTGTAATTTCCCTGTATAAGGCTTTTGACAACGATTATTCCAGTAGTACGCATTTAATTTTAATCTGACGGCGTTTTTCAGGGGTTAGGGGCTTTTTTTCGGAATCACCATAAATTTTTTTTCGGAATAAACTTTTCCTTTAAGACGAACCAAAAAATTGGTTACCATTCCTGAGTCAATGTCAGATGGCAAAGCTTTTTCACTAGGCGGTTTTTCTCAAATGTATTTTTTAATTTTTGGTTACTATGGGCTGTGGTTCGCTCTTTACTAAGTTGCAGCTACCGCTGCAGCCATGATAAAAGATTCTTCTCCAAAAACAATAGAGAAATGAATAAATGCTTACAAAGAAACCAAAAGTAACGCATTTGTAGGGTTTTTATACCTAGCAGCTAAGGCAATAATTCAAATTGATTGCAGAGCCACAAATCTTCGTCACATAAAAGTATAATTCGCTGAAAATAGAAATACATAGTGTTTATGATGTATGGCCGCCATGTATGTAAACTTCTCTTTTTTTTATATTGGATTTTTCATATTGCCACAAGGTTCCGACAGAATTTGATAGACAAAGTTTGTTATTTCACGGAAACTATGGACCTCTGGTCAAATAGATGGGTGCAGTAATAGATTTTGGAAAGTGGCAGATAATTCAGACTTTACCAGTAAACGCGTGGCACCTGGTTCAAAAAGGAATCATAAATGGATTTTTAGAAGCACACGTGAAAGCATAAAGTGTCCTCACGGTTTTTCAAACATCCTCGCTGCCCTTTCCAAGCCTTTTTTTTTTAGAAAGACAGGTTTTCCGTATTACAAAGTTGGTCCACAGCCCTACCAATATCCCAGCAACCCTAGCTCTTGCAATTTTCCAGGAAAAAGCTCTGTATGTTACATCTTGTGTGAAATAAGATAGCACAAAGATATTTATTTGTTTACGATTCGAGAATCAAAGTGCATAAAAGGCCTTTCAATTTTCTCTTTTTCTATTATCAATATTTAAGAGCAAAAGTAGGCATCTCGTACTTTTTTTTTACTGGGATGTTTCGGCATGAAACTGCCTTCTTTGAGGCATCTCTCTCCCTAACTACATACAACACAATGATAGAACCCTATTGCAGGAGTTCAAGTGCCTTTCTAAGTTTAGTAATTTGGTCATTGCATATAGATAGTATTTGTTATTGGGAAATATACGAATATTTTTTGCGGTTGAGTTTCCTGCAGGGAGACGGGATTGTCTGAGGAATTTCCAGTAAGAAGAAATTTTAGGAATAATTTTCTTTCAGCGAAGATGTATCTTCCATGAGGGGGTACTTTTCGAGAGGGGAGATTTTCCAAGGGGGATTTTTTCCTAGGGGTATATTCTTATGGGGATAAATTCGAAGGTGGTGTTTTTGGGAAGGGTATATTCCAGGGAGATATTTTCTGTCGGGGAGGTTGTTTTCCAGGGAGGACGCGAGGTAAATGCCTCCCCTTGATTCCAAAGATGTCTATTTGTATATCCGCTAAAAATGCTCCGTTTCTCCGTAGTTTCGTTGGAAAAAATTAATTTTTGTTTACATAAATGTTGACAAAACAGAAAAGTTTGTCTCTTATATTTTGAATCATATGTTTTAGCAAACACCCCCCCCCCTCCTATGTTTCATTTAAAATAATGATTGATTTTAGAGGTTCATTCCAATGAATACTTATAGATCTAGTGCTCTTTTAAGTGAATCAATTTCATAGAATTAAAGTTTTAAAAAAATAAATTTCATCAGAGAAGCATTCCTCACCTTTTTTGGTCAAACACGACTATGAATTCAAAATCAAAAATTTGACCAATTAATTTGTTTGCTATACAGTACATTAGTAAAACTTTTAAAATACTTTTTCATATATGATAAAGATTTTATAATTAATTAAAATGATTAATAGTATAATTTTAGTTCTCTATTAAAATAAATATATTTTTGTGTAAGGCATGCTTTTGAGCCAAATGATTGAGAAGAAAAAACTTAAATTGACGGGAAGATTGCCTACACTTTGAAGAATTTGAAAACAGCTAAAACACACACAAGTTAACACAAGTTAACAATTTTTGAAGAGCTCCCAAATTGGATCCGGTCAACGCCGGAGCCTCTAAATGGGAGCACGGAAATAGATCAAAACCATTTTCTCCAGAAGGAATTGTGTTAGAATAGTTAAAACAATAATTAAGAAAGTTTAGTAGTCATTGCAAAAGACTTGTGAGCCATATAAACATAGAACTCATTTAAGAAACAAAATCCACGCAGGTTTACGTTTGCTACCTTGGATGATTTTTTTTCGTTTGGTTTGGTGATTTTACTCTATTTAAGTTCAAAATACAGTGAGGCAAATTCTGATGAAAAATGCTATTCAACAGGCTCGATTGTCAGTGGATAGCAAATTTGAACTGCATATCAAAACAGCCGATCAGGACAGCTTAATTAAACTGTGCTACCTATATTAATAAGAAAGGATACTCAAAGACAATTTGATAGAGAGTAGTTGTAGGATCTACGACACTCGGCTCGATTTTATGCTTGTTGCAGGTTTAGAATATATATTATTTCTATTTTTTACATCGTAAGTATAAACATATTTCTAGCATTCAACTACTAAAATAAGCTGATATGGGATAAACTCTGGATGAGATTTTTTTTTTTTTAACCGAAAGTAAGGTGCGACATTAAAACTTAAAACAAACAGAAATTCTTCTGTATTTGAAAGGGGCTGTCCCCTCCTCAAAGTCCTACTATTTACGCTAAAGGGTTTAATTGTTTTAAAAGTAGAATAGTTAGAAAGAGTCAAACTTTAGCGCAAAGAGCGGGGCATTGAGGAGGGGACAGCCACTTTCATATACGGAATACTTTCTGTTCGCTTTACGTTTAAATGTCTTACCTTACTTTCAGTTTAAAAAAACTAGTTTTTTTATTTAATCTCATCCAGAGTATATCCCATCTGTGCTTATTATAGTAGTTGAAGACTAGAAATATGTTAAAAATACCTCATTTTTTCTAATTTTTCAGAATTACCCCCCCCCCCCTCCAACTATCCCAAACAGAGCGGATCCGGTTTGGTTATGTCAATCATGTATCTAGGACTTGTGCTTATTTTTCCCACCGAGTTTCATCCCGATCCCTCCACTCTAAGTGTTTTCCAAGTTTTAGGTTTCCCCCTCCCAACTCCCCCCCCCCCCAATGGCGCCAGATCCGGTCGGAATTAAAAAACAGCTCTGAGACACGATATCCTTCCAAACATCAAATTTCATTAAGATTTGATCAACCGCTCGTAATTTAAAAATACTTCAATTTTTCTATTTTTTCCAAATTAACGGGCCCCCCACTCCCCCTCCCATACGGTAAAATCAGGAAAACGACTATTTTTAGTTTAATCTGGTCCGGTCCCTGATACGCCTGCCAAATTTCATCGTCCTAGCTTACCTGGAAGTGCCTAAAGTAGCAAAACCGGGACCGACAGACCGACAGAATTTGTGATTGCTACATGTCACTTGGTTAATACCAAGTGCCATAAAAAAGTTAATCGCAAAATTTGATTTGGGTATGAATTAGGAACTTTCAGAGAATACTTAAAGGGAAGATCGTCTGACCAAAAGGGAATATATGCACATTTCTGCTAATACTAATATTATTGTTACATTTACTACTACTATTACTACTACTACTTCCATCGCAATTACTTGTAAAGCTAACAGCATTGAGCTAGAAATTTCAAGAAGTATATAAACATACAGGTTATCAAAAGGACATATCAGCAATGTCATAGGAATAGCTAATTTTATTGAGTTTAAACTTCCAGGACGTAATGAGACGGATATTTTATTGACCAAAAGGCAATATGTTAGTACAACTGATTCTAGTAGTACTACCGCAATTACTATTAATACTATTGCTAGCAATAAAAAACAAGTTTTTTTCAACTGAAAGTAAGGAGCAACATTAAAACTTAATACGAACAGAAACTATTCCATATGTGAAAGGGGCAGTCCCCTCCTCAACGTCCCGCTCTTTATGCTAAAGTTTGATTCTTTGCCATAGTTCTACTTTTTAAATCAATAAAAAAGTTTGACTCTTCGTCACAGTTCTAATTTTTAAAACAATAAAAACTTAATTTAGATTAAGTCTTCCCCAAAGACATAGTTACTAGGTTTTTCGACTATACTGAACAAAATGGCTATCTCAAAATTTAGATCTGGTTGCTTCGGGAAAAAATGAGCCTGGGAGGGGGCCTTCCAATTTTTTTGGTCACTTAAAAAGGGTATTAGAACTTTTAATTCCCGTCAGATTGAACCCTCTCGCAACATTCTAGGACAACTGGGTCGATACGATCCCCCCCTGAAAAAAAAAACAAAACAAAGAAAAACAAATAAACACGTATTCGTGATTTGTCTCCTGGCAAAAAAAAAATACGAAATCCTTTCCACAGTTCGTTACCACGAACTGTGATGCTATTGCTAGTAATATCAATACTATTACTATGACTACTATAGCAACTATCAAATAGTTCGTGGTAACGAACTGTAGTAAAGAGCGACCCGGCTCAATAGTAAACAAAACTCTAAAAAACGAAATTTTGATACTAAAAGATACATCAAAAGAATCGTATTTCTATGTTGATTTTAAATATATAAGTTTCATCAATTTTTTTCTTTATCATCAAAAGTTACGAGCCCGAGAAAAATTTGCCTTTTTTGGAAAATAGGGGGAAACACCCCCTAAAAGTCATAGGATCTTAACAAACATCACACCATCGCATTCAGCGTATTAGAACTCTACTACAAAAGGTTCAAGCTCCTATCTACAAAAATGTGGAACTTTGTATAACTTACGTTATACATGGGATGTGGGAGGATCTTTCCTTGGATGAATATGTTATGGGGGAAGAGAAATTCAATGAAGATTTTCTAGCATTATTATAAAAAAGCAATGAAAAAATAAAGATGAAAAAGCTTTTTCAACTGTAAGTAAGGAGCAGCATTAAAACATAAAACGAACAGAAATTATTACGCATATGAGGGGTTTACCTCCTCCTAAATACCTCGCTCTTTATGCTAAAGTATTTTTATTAATTACAACTATTTATTCTAAGGCCTTTCTGATTCAGGGGTCATTCTTAAAGATTGGGACAAAATTTCAGCTTAGTGTAAAGAACGAGGAATTAAAGAGGGGACAAACCCCCTCATATACATAATAAAAATATAAGAACATAGAAGTTCGTTACGTAAGTTAATTCTTAAGCTACGTATATTTTTTACTAATAAAAACGTTCGTTAAAATAGCTTACTTATGAGCAGACGATTTACGAAAATTACTAAGGGGGCTAGGAGGGGTTCTTGTAAACCTCCAGTTAAGGGTTCTGGAACCTAACTATTACAATAGTACCTTTTTTGCGCTTCAAAGCTTTTCCACTTTAGAAGTGGTACCAGAAGTGTTCTTTTCAGTGCTAAATCGCACTTATAAATGGTAAAATTGATAATAGAAAAAGCACGTATATATGAGCAATAGCTTTCAAATGAGCCATTAAACATGACTCTTATCAGTTCCGCTAGCCCAATAGCCCCAGCTTTTCTGCTTGAGATACGGCACCAAGATTGCCGTCTTAGCAACCTTTGGAGCTTGTTGATGGTGGAATTTATATGAAGAACGTAGATATGAGCAATAACTTTTTTATGAGCTACAAGAGATCTGTCTACAATGTTCTGGTAGCCTGCTAGCGCCACCCCTTGAAAAATGACACAAAAATTGCCATTTTAGTGAAATGGCACTTGCAGATTTGAAGGAGTCATTAAGCATCTCTATGATGTTCTGGTAGTTCACTAGGGCTGTTGAAGAAAAAAAAAAAAAAAAAAAAAAACAACGGGAGACAGATCAGTGCTACTTATGGAAAAATATGATTCTCCTTTCTGTTCAAGGAGGGGGACTGTAATTTCCCTGTATAAGGCTTTTGACAACGATTATTCCAGTAGTACGCTTTTAATTTTAATCTGACGGCATTTTTCAGCGGTTAGGGGCTTTTTTTCGGAATCACCATAAATTATTTTTCGGAATAAACTTTTCCTTTAAGACGAACCAAAAAATTGGTTACCATTCCTGAGTCAATGTCAGATGGCAAAGCTTTTTCACTAGGCGGTTTTTTTCAAATGTATTTTTTAATTTTTGGTTACTATGGGCTGTGGTTCGCTCTTTACTAAGTTGCAGCTACCGCTGCAGCCATGATAAAAGATTCTTCTCCAAAAACAATAGAGAAATGAATAAATGCTTACAAAGAAACCAAAAGTAACGCATTTGTAGGGTTTTTATACCTAGCAGCTAAGGCAATAATTCAAATTAATTGCAGAGCCACAAATCTTCGTCACATAAAAGTATAATTCGCTGAAAATAGAAATACATAGTGTTTATGATGTATGGCCGCCATGTATGTAAACTTCTCTTTTTTTTATATTGGATTTTTCATATTGCCACAAGGTTCCGACAGAATTTGATAGACAAAGTTTGTTATTTCACGGAAACTATGGACCTCTGGTCAAATAGATGGGTGCAGTAATAGATTTTGGAAAGTGGCAGATAATTCAGACTTTACCGGTAAACGCGTGGCACCTGGTTCAAAAAGGAATCATAAATGGATTTTTAGAAGCACACGTGAAAGCATAAAGTGTCCTCACGGTCTTTCAAACATCCTCGCTGCCCTTTCCAAGCCTTTTTTTTTTAGAAAGACAGGTTTTCCGTATTACAAAGTTGGTCCACAGCCCTACCAATATCCCAGCAACCCTAGCTCTTGCAATTTTCCAGCAAAAAGCTCTGTATGTTACATCTTGTGTGAAATAAGATAGCACAAAGATATTTATTTGTTTACGATTCGAGAATCAAAGTGCATAAAAGGCCTTTCAATTTTCTCTTTTTCTATTATCAATATTTAAGAGCAAAAGTAGGCATCTCGTACTTTTTTTTTACTGGGATGTTTCGGCATGAAACTGCCTTCTTTGAGGCATCTCTCTCCCTAACTACATACAACACAATGATAGAACCATATTACAGGAGTTCAAGTGCCTTTCTAAGTTTAGTAATTTGGTCATTGCATATAGATAGTATTTGTTATTGGGAAATATACGAATATTTTTTGCGGTGGAGTTTCCTGCAGGGAGACGGGATTGTCTGAGGAATTTCCAGTAAGAAGACATTTTAGGAATAATTTTCTTTCAGCGAAGATGTATCTTCCATGAGGGGGTACTTTTCGAGAGGGGAGATTTTCCAAGGGGGATTTTCTCCTAGGGGTATATTCTTATGGGGATAAATTCGAAGGTGGTGTTTTTGGGAAGGGTATATTCCAGGGAGATATTTTCTGTCGGGGAGGTTGTTTTCCAGGGAGGACGCGAGGTAAATGCCTCCCCTTGATTCCAAAGATGTCTATTTGTATATCCGCTAAAAATGCTCCGTTTCTCCGTAGTTTCGTTGGAAAAAATTAATTTTTGTTTACATAAATGTTGACAAAACAGAAAAGTTTGTCTCTTATATTTTGAATCATATGTTTTAGCAAACACCCACCCCCCCTCCTATGTTTCATTTAAAATAATGATTGATTTTAGAGGTTCATTCCAATGAATACTTATAGATCTAGTGCTCTTTTAAGTGAATCAATTTCATAGAATTAAAGTTTTAAAAAAATAAATTTCATCAGAGAAGCATTCCTCACCTTTTTTGGTCAAACACGACTATGAATTCGAAATCAAAAATTTGACAAATTAATTTGTTTGCTATACAGTACATTAGTAAAACTTTTAAAATACTTTTTCATGTATGATAAAGATTTTATAAATAATTAAAATGATTAATAGTATAATTTTAGTTCTCTATTTAAATAAATATATTTTTGTGTAAGGCATGCTTTTGAGCCAAATGATTTAGAAGAAAAAATTTAAATTGACGGGAAGATTGCCTAGAATTTGAAGAATTTGAAAACAGCCAAAGTTGCTAGATACAGTTAACAATTTTTGAAGAGCTCCCAAATTGGAACCGGTCAACGCCGGAGCCTCTAAATGGGAGCACGGAAATAGATCTAAACCGTTTTCCCCAGAAGGAATTGTTTTAGAATAGTTAAAACAATAATTAAGAAAGTTTAGTAGTCATTGCTAAAGACTTGTGAGCCATATAAACATAGAACTCATTTAAGGAACAAAATCCACGCAGGTTTACGTTTGCTACCTTGGATGATTTTTTTTCGTTTGGTTTGGTGATTTTACTCTATTTAAGTTCAAAATACAGTGAGGCAAATTCTGATGAAAAATGCTATTCAACAGGCTCGATTGTCAGTGGATAGCAAATTTGAACTGCATATCAAAACAGCCGATCAGGACAGCTTAATTAAACTGTGCTACCTATATTAATAAGGAAGGATACTCAAAGACAATTTGATAGAGAGTAGTTGTAGGATCTACGACACTCGGCTCGATTTTATGTTTGTTGCAGGTTTAGAATATATATTATTTCTATTTTTTACATCGTAAGTATAAACATATTTCTAGCATTCAACTACTAAAATAAGCTGATATGGGATAAACTCTGGATGAGATTTTTTTTTTTTAACCGAAAGTAAGGTGCGACATTAAAACTTAAAACAAACAGAAATTCTTCTGTATTTGAAAGGGGCTGTCCCCTCCTCAAAGTCCTACTATTTACGCTAAAGGGTTTAATTGTTTTAAAAGTAGAATAGTTAGAAAGAGTCAAACTTTAGCGCAAAGAGCGGGGCATTGAGGAGGGGACAGCCACTTTCATATACGGAATACTTTCTGTTCGCTTTACGTTTAAATGTCTTACCTTACTTTCAGTTTTAAAAAACTAGTTTTTTTATTTAATCTCATCCAGAGTATATCCCATCTGTGCTTATTATAGTAGTTGAAGACTAGAAATATGTTAAAAATACCTCATTTTTTCTAATTTTTCAGAATTACCCCCCCCCCCCCCCCCTCCAACTATCCCAAACAGAGCGGATCCGTTTTGGTTATGTCAATCATGTATCTAGGACTTGTGCTTATTTTTCCCACCGAGTTTCATCCCGATCCCTCCACTCTAAGTGTTTTCCAAGTTTTAGGTTTCCCCCTCCCAACTCCCCCCCCCCAATGGCACCAGATCCGGTCGGAATTAAAAAACAGCTCTGAGACACGATATCCTTCCAAACATCAAATTTCATTAAGATTTGATCAACCGCTCGTAATTTAAAAATACTTCAATTTTTCTATTTTTTCCAATTTAACGGGCCCCCCACTCCCCCTCCCATACGGTAAAATCAGGAAAACGACTATTTTTAGTTTAATCTGGTCCGGTCCCTGATACGCCTGCCAAATTTCATCGTCCTAGCTTACCTGGAAGTGCCTAAAGTAGCAAAACCGGGACCGACAGACCGACAGAATTTGTGATTGCTACATGTCACTTGGTTAATACCAACTGCCATTAAAAAGTTAATCGCAAAATTTGATTTGGGTATGAATTAGGAACTTTCAGAGAATACTTAAAGGGAAGATCGTCTGACCAAAAGGGAATATATGCACATTTCTGCTAATACTAATATTATTGTTACATTTACTACTACTATTACTACTACTACTTCCATCGCAATTACTTGTAAAGCTTTACTTTTAATTACTTGTAAAATCTCCCCTCTCGAAAAGTACCCCCTCATGGAAGATACATCTTCGCTGAAAGAAAATTATTCCTAAAATTTCTTCTTACTGGAAATTCCTCAGACAATCCCGTCTCCCTGCAGGAAACTCCACCGCAAAAAATGTTCGTATATTTCCCAATAACAAATACTATCTATATGCAATGAACAAATTACTAAACTTAGAAAGGCACTTGAACTCCTGCAATAGGGTTCTCTCATCGTGTTGTATGTAGTTGGGGAGAGAGATGCCTCAAAGAAGGCAGTTTCATGCCGAAACATCCCAGTAAAAAAAAAGTACGAGATGCCTACTTTTGCTCTTAAATGTTGATAATAGAAAAAGAGAAAATTGAAAGGCCTTTTATGCACTTTGATTCTCGAATCGTAAACAAATAAATATCTTTGTCCTATCTTATTTCACACAAGATGTAACATACAGAGCTTTTTGCTGGAAAATTGCAAGAGCTAGGGGTGCTGGGATATTGGTAGGGCTGTGGACCAACTTTGTAATACGGAAAACCTGTCTTTCTAAAAAAAAAAGGCTTGGAAAGGGCAGCGAGGATGTTTGAAAGACCGTGAGGACACTTTATGCTTTCACGTGTGCTTCTAAAAATCCATTTATGATTCCTTTTTGAACCAGGTGCCACGCGTTTACCGGTAAAGTCTGAATTATCTGCCACTTTCCAAAATCTATTACTGCACCCATCTATTTGACCAGAGGTCCATAGTTTCCGTGAAATAACAAACTTTGTCTATCAAATTCTGTCGGAACCTTGTGGCAATATGAAAAATCCAATATAAAAAAAAGAGAAGTTTACATACATGGCGGCCATACATCATAAACACTATGTATTTCTATTTTCAGCGAATTATACTTTTATTTGACAAAGATTTGTGGCTCTGCAATCAATTTTAATTATTGCATTAGCTGCTAGGTATAAAACCCCTACAAATGCGTTACTTTTGGTTTCTTTGTAATCATTTATTCATTTCTCTATTGTTTTTGGAGAAGAATCTTTTATCATGGCTGCAGCGGTAGCTGCAACTTAGTAAAGAGCGAACCACAGCCCATAGTAACCAAAAATTAAAAAATACATTTGAGAAAAACCGCCTAGTGAAAAAGCTTTGCCATCTGACATTGACTCAGGAATGGTAACCAATTTTTTGGTTCGTCTTAAAGGAAAAGTTTATTCCGAAAAAAAATTTATGGTGATTCCGAAAAAAAGCCTCTAACCCCTGAAAAACGCCGTCAGATTAAAATTAAAAGCGTACTACTGGAATAATCGTTGTCAAAAGCCTTATACAGGGAAATTACAGTCCCCCTCCTTGAACAAAAAGGAGAATCATATTTTTCCATAAGTAGCACTGATCTGTCTCCCGTTGTTTTTTTTTTTTTGTTTTTTTTTTCTTCAACAGCCCTAGTGAACTACCAGAACATCATAGAGATGCTTAATGACTCCTTCAAATCTGCAAGTGCCATTTCACTAAAATGGCAATTTTTGTGTCATTTTTCAAGGGGTGGCGCTAGCAGGCTACCAGAACATTGTAGACAGATCTCTTGTAGCTCATAAACAAGTTATTGCTCATATCTACGTTCTTCAAATAAATTCCACCATCAACAAGCTCCAAACGTTGCTAAGACGGCAATCTTGGTGCCGTATCTCAAGCAGAAAAGCTGGGGCTATTGGGCTAGCGGAACTCATTAAAATATGTACTAAGGGGTGTGAAATAGAGGCCATGGATAAAGTTGCCGAGAATCTGGAAGATGTAGTTAGACAGCATGCACTGACATGTTAATAAATTTAGAGGGATTGGTCAATCGGGACTTAGAGACACAGTTAAAGATGGGAACGGGGCCCCAATTAGTACTAAGGAAAGAGTTAAAGAGAGGTGGACAGAATATTTTGAGAATGTGCTAAGCAGAGTTGCACGAAAAGGTAAAGAGTAAAATGAAAAAGCTTGTGATACCTTGGATATGAAGGAAGATTTGTTTTATGAGGAAGAATTAGCAACAGCAATAAAAGGAATAAAAAATAGTAAGGCACCAAGTGCTGATAGTGTGGTAAATGAGTTTCTTAAAATATGCTAAACCGAGCCAGAGATTCAGGAAAAGATACATAGGAAAATGAAAAAGTTTGTGATACCTTGGATGTGAAGGTGATTTGTTTTGTGAGGAAGAATTCGAGATAGTAATCAAAGGATTACAAAATAATAAGACTCCAGGTGCTGATAGTGTGGTAAATGATTTCTTAAATATAGTGACTCTAAGGTTAGAAGTAAGATACTGAAGATTACGAATATGACTTTTGGAAAAAGGGAAGTACCTACCGATTTTAGGAAAACCTGAATTAAACCACTGCATAAGAAAGATGATAAGAGTGAGTGTTATAATTATCGAGGCATTAGTTTGGTATCTCTAGTTTGCAGATTACTCAGCAATACAAGGCTTTTAAAACTGAAAGATACTGTAGACAAAGTTTGAAGAGTAGAACAGTGCGGTTTTAAATAAGGTAGAGGATGTGTCGACCAAATTTTTTTGGGTTAATAATTTAGAAGTCCCTAAGTCATCAAACACCTTTGGTCCTCAGTTTTATAGGTTATGAGCAAGCGTTCGATTCCGTAGATAAAAGAGCTTTAGCGAACGTCTTATCATCGTATGGTATACCAAACAAATGCATTAGGGTGATTAGTGCTAAATACAAGAATAACACGGCTGCGGTTAAAGAATGAGATAAGAAATGAGGTTAGCAGCTGGTTTCACGTTAAATCAGGAGTTTTGTGCTCTATCCCCTTTTATACGGATCATTTTGAAGGAATTTGTCTTAAGGAGGAGAGGAAATACAATGGGAGACTACAGAGTCAAAAGGGGAGGAAAAGCTCTCCTGGACTTAAATTATGCGGATTATTTAAGCATCCTAGGTGAAAATGTGAGCAAAATGAATAAATTTTTAGAGGTTTCACAAGTTCTGGGTGTTAGAATAGGTTTGAAAATCATTGCTGAGAAGACTAATTCAAGTGATTAAGTGATAAATTAATCAAGTAAACAAGACATGGTAGGAAGTAAACCATAGCTTAAAGGAATTAAGGTTTATACCGTCACTACCTTAAGAGTTTGACTTAATACTATTTACAATTTCTTTCAACTGCTGTATATTCGTTTCTTCGGTCTTTATTATTAGTCCCAGGCCCCTATCATCAGCGAAAGCTTCATCACTTGTTCCTTGACTCAGTGAATGGCCTTCCTTTTGAACTACTTCACCAATCATCGAGAAGTAGGCACCGAATTGATTCACAAAGTTCTGTGTTTGCCTACGTAGACTCTTCCATCCACAATTAGTGAAGTTGGTGTATTCTTCTGTTTGTCACTACCTAAAACTTCCCTCAAAACCTTCCATGTTCCATTCGAGTTCCCTTTTGTTGCTTCAAGTTTTGATTCATAATAGCTATTATCACAAGCTCTTCGTAAAGTATTCACTTGATTTCTTACTTTTTTGAACTCTTCAAAAATATCAGCACTTTTGCAACCTAAAAACGACCGATGCAGTAAATTCCTCTTCTTAATCATCTCAATAAGTTCTGGTGCGACCCAAGGTTTTCTTGATGATTCCTTTTTATTCCTCAACACTTTTAGTGGACATGTTTTATCATATATGAGCTGGAGAATATTCATAAAAATATCAAATGCATGTGAAGCATCGTCTGTCTCATCAAAACTGGTTTCCATAACACCTTACTAAGTTCCTCAGCAAGGTTTTTTAACATTCTGCATCTTTAATTGACACATTTGCTTTTTTTCTACCCTTTTCTCCTTGGCTTTTTCTCCTTTTTCTCCTGTTTTTTTTAACATTCTGCTTCTTTAATTGACACATTTTCTTTTTTTCTACCTTTTTCTCCTTGGCTTTTTCTCCTTTTTCTCCTGTTTTTTTATTAACATTCTGCTTCTTTAATTGACACATTTGCTTTTTTTTCTACCTTTTTCTCCTTGGCTTTTTCTCCTTTTTCTCCTGTTTTTTTTTTAACATTCTGCTTCTTTAATTGACACATTTGCTTTTTTTCTACCTTTTTCTCCTTGGCTTTTTCTCCTTTTTCTCCTGTTTTTTTTAACATTCTGCTTCTTTAATTGACACATTTGCTTTTTTTCTACCTTTTTCTCCTTGGCTTTTTCTCCTTTTTCTCCTGTTTTTTTTTTAACATTCTGCTTCTTTAATTGACACATTTGCTTTTTTTTCTATCTTTTTCTCCTTGGCTTTTTCTCCTTTTTCTCCTGGTTTTTTTTTAACATTCTGCTTCTTTAATTGACATATTTGCTTTTTTTCTACCTTTTTCTCCTTGGCTTTTTCTCCTTTTTCTCCTGTTTTTTTTTAACATTCTGCTTCTTTAGTTGACACATTTGCTTTTTTTCTACCTTTTTCTCCTTGGCATTTGCAAGTGGCACAGAACCTATAACTGGGAAATGATCCGAGCATGGGAACACCAGTACATCAGCAGCACTAGATTTCAGGTACTTCGAACTAACAAAATTGTTATCTATTATAGTTGCTGAATGACTAAAGATACGTGTCGGGACCACAAGTCCCCAACAAAGGGAAATAAATCATTTGAAACCATTTTAAATTAATAGCATGTAAATCATACAAATCAAAATTATAATCTCCCATACAATTAAAATCCAACTGACTAAATACCGCAGCTCTCATTGTCCCCCTGAAAGGACTTTACAACGGCATCTCTGAAATCTCACTAATTTTACCTTAAGATGGTACCCTAGCTTTTGTTCAGTCTTGGACATAGATAAGAAGTATTGCCATAAGTATTTCACATATTGACAAGAAGTATTACATTCTTCTTGTCTGTGGCCTGGGCTAGTAAACCCCGTCAGTCTCAAAGGGTTAGAATATTTTGCGTGACTGCGTTGTTTAAATTTCATATGATATCTTTTTCAATCCTGTCTAATAGCCGCAACTCCCATTTGACTAGTCCGTGCCTCCCTAGGGAGGCGCACCTTCCAGTTTAGAAAACGCTGGTTTATAGGAAGCATTGGCTATTTGAGCGGTAATACCTTGCGGCAACCACTATTGTGATGCATAATCGTTATACAATGATCAAAAGGGCCAGACTCTCGGCCAAGAGTGCCACCACCTGCGTAACCACTAACATCTTTAGCTATCTTAAATATAAAACTTAAATATCTGAAATATTAAAACTAATATAGCTTTAGCTTTAAATATAAAGGCCTGTGAAAAATATAGATGTATATGAAAACCAGCCAAATACCGTGTGAATCATTAATCAGTTTACTCTGGGGACAGAATATCCCTCTGGATATCCCCCCCTGGGATAGTCGAATGAAGAGCACTCTTTGATGCCAACTGAAGACGAAATTTGAATACGCCGCTCAATGAATAAGGCATACAGAAAGTAATCGTAGGTTCTCATGAAAAGTTAAAACCGCGAATATGGTTACTGGACATATGTTTGGGTAAAATATGAAGTGATTGGGAGAGAGGATCCCCCAAGAACTGCAGATCAGAGAGGCAAAATCGTGGTTTCAGGGTCACAGCTGGCCAACCAGCTGTCCGATGAGTGAATCGTCCATCATTCATGGCTACGAAAGGGGCTCCCCACCAAAGAAGAGACCAAATCTCCTTTATAATGGATAGGAGTAAATCAGATTCCTTGCAAAGCTTTCCAATCAAAACCCAAAATTCAATATAGCCCAATCTTTCCTTAGCCTATTGTAGTCTATTCAATTTTATTTTATGATTATTTGTAGTTTTTCTTAATAGGTCATGGAAATTTTCCTCCCTCGTAGAAAAAGCCAAGGAGAAAAAGGTAGAAAAAAAGCAAATGTGTCAATTAAAGAAGCAGAATATTAAAAAAAAAACAGGAGAAAAAGCCAAGGAGAAAAAGGTAGAAAAAAAGCAAATGTGTCAATTAAAGATGCAGAATGTTAAAAAACTTTGCTGAGGAACTTAGTAAGGTGTCATGGAAACCAGTTTTGATGAGACAGACGATGCTTCACATGCATTTGATATTTTTATGAATATTCTCCAGCTCATATATGATAAAACATGTCCACTAAAAGTGTTGAGGAATAAAAAGGAATCATCAAGAAAACCTTGGGTCGCACCAGAACTTATTGAGATGATTAAGAAGAGGAATTTACTGCATCGGTCGTTTTTAGGTTGCAAAAGTGCTGATATTTTTGAAGAGTTCAAAAAAGTAAGAAATCAAGTGAATACTTTACGAAGAGCTTGTGATAATAGCTATTATGAATCAAAACTTGAAGCAACAAAAGGGAACTCGAATGGAACATGGAAGGTTTTGAGGGAAGTTTTAGGTAGTGACAAACAGAAGAATACGCCAACTTCACTAATTTGTTCTCTTTCTTTTTCTTTTTCTTTTCTATATACTGTAATGGGGATCGATTTTCCTTATACTTAATTTTTTCTTAAATGTATTCGTATGAAATAAATCCTTCTTTTTTTGTACTTCCTAATTGCAAACGGCTAGCGCAATAAATAGCTCCGGGCGTAGCTAGATGTACAGTCGTTTGCAAGAAGGAAATTTCATTGAACCTGTCAATATATATTTTGGCCTCACATTGGATGCTACTGGATATATTTATTTCATACTAGCTGTTGGGGTGGCGCTTCGCGCCACCCCAACACCTAGTTGGTGGGGGCGCTTCGCGCCCCCCCCAAGCCCCCCCGCGCGCGTAAGTCGTTACGCGCCATATTAGTTACGCGCCATTGTAGTTGTGTCCCTATGTCCCACCTGTGAATATAGATATATATATATATATATATATATATATATATATATATATATATATATATATATATATATATATATATATATATATATATATATATATATATATATATATATATATATATATATATATATATATATATATATATATATATATATATATATATATATATATATATATATATATATATATATATATATATATATATATATATATATATATATATATATATATATGTTTTTAACTACGTAAAACTTGCGAATATACAACATTCTTTGCTGTCCCATTGTCTGTGCATATAAATAGATTGTCAGGTTTACCGACTCTTGAACATGCAACATATAATGGTCCATGGGAAAACAATCCGTATTCAGATCTATACCTCATGATTCTAATGATTGCCCTTGAGCTTTGTTGATGGTGATTGCTAATCGACCATTCCCTGAGTCGCCATCGTCATTTATATATCCCCCTGTGCACCCCGGCGTCCCCTTTGTAGTTATGTCCCTGTGTCCCGGTCGTCATTTATATTCCCTGTGTCCCGGTCGTCATTTGTGTCCCGGTGTTCCAGTCTGTGATTTCTCTTTGAGTGTCCCGGGCGTCATTTATATTCCTTGTGTCCCGGTGTCCCGGTCGTCATTTATATCCCCCTGTGCCCCCCGGCGTCCCCATTGTAGTTGTGTCCCTGTGTCCCGGTCGTCATTTATATTCCCTGTGTCCCGGTCGTCATTTGTATCCCGGTGTCCCGGTCTGTATATACATTCGTTTTTTAGTTTTGTTTTTCTCCTTTATTTTTTTCCTTTTTTCTTTTTTTTCTTTTTTAGTTTATTTAGATTTTTAGATTTTTTTTTTATATTTATTAATATTTTTTTAGTTTACTTTTTCTCTTATTTTTCAGTTTTTTCCTTTTTTTTAGTTTTTTCTTTTTTAGTTTTTATTTTTTTTTGTTTTTTACCTTTTTTTAGTTTTTTTAGTTTTTTAGCTTTTTTAGTTTCTTTATTAGTTTTTAGTTTTTTTGTAGTTTTTGTCTTTTTTTAGTTTTTTCATTTTTTTTTAGTTTTTAGTTTTTTAACTTTTTTTAGTTTTTTTTAGTTTTTTAGCTTTTTTAGTTTTTTTTCTTTTTAGTTTTTTTTGTAGTTTTTACCTTTTTTAGTTTTTGTATTAGTGTGAAATAATTCAGACGTCATATGCGGACAAACACGATGTCACTCGACAGACAGACAGACAGACATAACCCACAAACAACTTATTTTTATATATATTTATTCATATTTTTTTAGTTTTCTTTTTCTCTTTTATTTTTCAGTTTTTTCCTTTTTTTTAGTTTTTTTCTTTTTTAGTTTTTAGTTTTTTTTAGTTTTTTACCTTTTTTTAGTTTTTTTTAGTTTTTTTAGTTTTTTAGCTTTTTTAGTTTTTTTATTAGTTTTTATTTTTTTTGTAGTTTTTGCCTTTTTTTATTTTTTTCAGTTTTTTTTTAGTTATTAGATTTTTACCTTTTTTTAGTTTTTTAGCTTTTTTAGTTTTTTTTTCTTTTTAGTTTTTTTTTGTAGTTTTTACCTTTTTTGGTTTTTTTCTTCTTTTGTATTAGTGTGAAATAATTCAGACGTCATATGCGGACAAACATGACGTCACCTGATCCACAGATCCACACACAGACAACTTATTTTTATATATATAGATTTATATTTTTTATATTTATTAATATTTTTTTAGTTTTCTTTTTCTCTTATTTTTCAGTTTTTTCCTTTTTTTTAGTTTTTTCTTTTTTAGTTTTTAGTTTTTTTTTGTTTTTTAGTTTTTTAGCTTTTTTAGTTTTTTTATTAGTTTTTAGTTTTTTTTTAGTTTTTGCCTTTTTTTAGTTTTTTCAGTTTTTTTTAGTTTTTATTTTTTTACCTTTTTTTAGTTTTTTTTTAGTTTTTTAGCTTTTTTAGTTTTTTTTCTTTTTATTTTTTTTTTTAGTTTTTACCTTTTTTAGTTTTTTTTCTTCTTTTGTATTAGTGTGAAATAATTCAGACTTCATATGCGGACAAACACGACGTCACTCGACAGACAGACAGACAGACATAACCCACAAACAACTTATTTTTATATATATTTATTCATATTTTTTTAGTTTTCTTATTCTCTTTTATTTTTCAGTTTTTTCCTTTTTTTTAGTTTTTTTCTTTTTTAGTTTTTAGTTTTTTTTACTTTTTTACCTTTTTTTAGTTTTTTTTAGTTTTTTTAGTTTTTTAGCTTTTTTAGTTTTTTTATTAGTTTTTATTTTTTTTGTAGTTTTTGCCTTTTTTTATTTTTTTCAGTTTTTTTTTTAGTTATTAGATTTTTACCTTTTTTTAGTTTTTTTTAGTTTTTTAGCTTTTTTAGTTTTTTTTCTTTTTAGTTTTTTTTGTAGTTTTTACCTTTTTTAGTTTTTTTCTTCTTTTGTATTAGTGTGAAATAATTCAAACGTCATATGCGAACAAACATGACGTCACCTGACACATCCACAGACAGACAACTTATTTTTATATATATAGATTGAAAAATGTTGAGTATCACTTTTCTGCGCTAGTTATTCAAGAAATAAAATAATATACTTTTATTGATACTATGGCTTGACCATAGACCTGTTCGATAGAACCTAAAAAGGTCGCCTCTGATAGAAGTTAGGAATAAATATGGTTTAGTTTATTGCAAACACCCAGTCAAATCTTATTGTACCATATTATACCACATTGTATAAAATGTACCAGGAAATTTGTGATTGTACCAGAATGTACCTTAGAGGTGAAATGTACCAAAACGGTACAATTGTACCGCTGTTGGCAACCCTGCTTGGGTGAGAATAGAAATTGCAAAGAAGGATTGTACAGTCCAGAGTAAAACGATAAAAGTAGGCTTGATAGCTACTCTTGCAGTAGATATTCTTGTAAGAGGAGACTTTGGGGATATTCGAAATACCCTATCCTTAAATAAGACTTGTTTAACGGTGAAAGATGCAGAAGTGGCTTGACCACATCATATCGAAAATAAGGCACGTGAAATTGATTTTTCGGGAATATTTTAAGAAAACAAAAAACTTCAGAACACTTTTACGGAAAATAAGACATCAACAAGTACATGCCAAGGCGAAACCACTCACTGTGCTAGAGAAAAACTAGAATAAATTTATTGTACACGCTTTTCAACGTTAAGTCCGAGAAATTTCGGTAAAATATGAAAAACCAAATGTGGAAATTCAACTCCCATTTGACGAAGATTTGTTTAATACTACGGCAAAAGAAAAAAAAGGGAGAAAAGGAATATTAAACGCAAATACAATAAAGAGATGCAGTCAAAGATGGTGGACTCTGGATTCCAATTCAGATTTAATGATCATTTATTTTGTAGGATCAACAGAGCTGAGAAAAATGAAAAAGAAAAAAAGGAATACAAAAAAAAAAGTATTTATGGACTCAGCCTGCAATGCTGAACAATAGAAAATTAGGAGAATTACAAAATCAAGAGAAGAAAAAAGAGCTCAGGGGGGACAAAGAGGTCCAAGACCCAGTGGGAAAATTACAAAAACTGCAATGAGACGAAAAAGCATACGAGGGAGGAAAATTTCCATGACCTATTAAGAAAAACTACAAATAATCATAAAATAAAATTGAATAGACTACAATAGGCTAAGGAAAGATTGGGCTATATTGAATTTTGGGTTTTGATTGGAAAGCTTTGCAAGGAATCTGATTTACTCCTATCCATTATAAAGGAGATTTGGTCTCTTTTTTGGTGGGGAGCCCCTTTCGTAGCCATGAATGATGGACGATTCACTCATCGGACAGCTGGTTGGCCAGCTGTGACCCTGAAACCACGATTTTGCCTCTCTGATCTGCAGTTCTTGGGGGATCCTCTCTCCCAATCACTTCATATTTTACCCAAACATATGTCCAGTAACAATATTCGCGGTTTTAACTTTTCATGAGAACCTACGATTACTTTCTGTATACCTCATTCATTGAGCGGCGTATTCAAATTTCGTCTTCAGTTGGCATCAAAGAGTGCTCTTCATTCGACTATCCCAGGGGGGGATATCCAGAGGGATATTCTGTCCCCAGAGTGAACTGATTAATGATTCAAACGGTATTTGGCTGGTTTTCATATACATCTATCGTTTTCACAGGCCTTTATATTTAAAGCTAAAGCTATATTAGTTTCAATATTTCAGATATTTAAGTTTTATATTTAAGATAGCTAAAGATGTTAGTGGTTACCCAGGTGGTGGCACTCTTGGCCGAGAGTCTGGCCCTTTTGATCATTGTATAACGATTATGCATCACAATAGTGGTTGCCGCAAGGTATTACCGCTCAAATAGCCAATGCTTCCTGTAAACCAGCGTTTTCTAAACTGGAAGGTGCGCCTCCCTAGGGAGGCACAGACTAGTCAAAAGGGAGTTGCGGCTATTAGACAGGATTGAAAAAGATATCATATGAAATTTAAACAAGGCAGTCACGCAAAATATTCTAACCCTTTGAGACTGACGGGGTTTACTAGCCCAGGCCACAGACAAGAAGAATGTAATACTTCTTGTCAATATGTGAAATACTTATGGCAATACTTCTTATCTATATCCAATGCTGAACAAAAGCTAGGGTACCATCTTGAGGTAAAATTAGTGAGATTTCAGAGATGCCGTTGTAAAGTCCTTTCAGGGGGACAATGAGAGCTGCGGCATTTAGTCAGTTGGATTTTAATTGTATGGGAGATTATAATTTTGATTTGTATGATTTACATGCTATTAATTTAAATTGGTTTCAAATGATTTATTTCCCCTTGTTGGGGACTTGTGGTCCCGACACGTATCTTTAGTCATTCAGCAACTATAATAGATAACAATTTTGTTAGTTCGAAGTACCTAAAATCTAGTGCTGCTGATGTTCTGGTGTTCCCATGCTCGGATCATTTCCCAGTTATAGGTTCTGTGCCACTTGCAAATGCCAAGGAGAAAAAGGTAGAAAAAAAGCAAATGTGTCAACTAAAGAAGCAGAATGTTAGAAAAAAAACAGGAGAAAAAGGAGAAAAAGCCAAGGAGAAAAAGGTAGAAAAAAAGCAAATGTGTCAATTAAAGAAGCAGAATGTTAAAAAAAACAGGAGAAAAAGGAGAAAAAGCCAAGGAGAAAAAGGTAGAAAAAAAAGCAAATGTGTCAATTAAAGAAGCAGAATGTTAAAAAAAAACAGGAGAAAAAGGAGAAAAAGCCAAGGAGAAAAATGTAGAAAAAAAGCAAATGTGTCAATTAAAGAAGCAGAATGTTAAAAAAAAAAACAGGACAAAAAGGAGAAAAAGCCAAGGAGAAAAAGGTAGAAAAAAAGCAAATGTGTCAATTAAAGAAGCAGAATGTTAAAAAAAACAGGAGAAAAAGGAGAAAAAGCCAAGGAGAAAAAGGTAGAAAAAAAGCAAATGTGTCAATTAAAGAAGCAGAATGTTAAAAAAAAAACAGGAGAAAAAGGAGAAAAAGCCAAGGAGAAAAAGGTAGAAAAAAAGCAAATGTGTCAATTAAAGAAGCAGAATGTTAAAAAAAAACAGGAGAAAAAGCCAAGGAGAAAAAGGTAGAAAAAAAGCAAATGTGTCAATTAAAGAAGCAGAATGTTAAAAAAAACAGGAGAAAAAGGAGAAAAAGCCAAGGAGAAAAAGGTAGAAAAAAAGCAAATGTGTCAATTAAAGATGCAGAATGTTAAAAACCTTGCTGAGGAACTTAGTAAGGTGTCATGGAAACCAGTTTTGATGAGACAGACGATGCTTCACATGCATTTGATATTTTTATGAATATTCTCCAGCTCATATATGATAAAACATGTCCACTAAAAGTGTTGAGGAATAAAAAGGAATCATCAAGAAAACCTTGGGTCGCACCAGAACTTATTGAGATGATTAAGAAGAGGAATTTACTGCATCGGTCGTTTTTAGGTTGCAAAAGTGCTGATATTTTTGAAGAGTTCAAAAAAGTAAGAAATCAAGTGAATACTTTACGAAGAGCTTGTGATAATAGCTATTATGAATCAAAACTTGAAGCAACAAAAGGGAACTCGAATGGAACATGGAAGGTTTTGAGGGAAGTTTTAGGTAGTGACAAACAGAAGAATACGCCAACTTCACTAATTGTGGATGGAAGAGTCTACGTAGGCAAACACAGAACTTTGTGAATCAATTCGGTGCCTACTTCTCGATGATTGGTGAAGTAGTTCAAAAGGAAGGCCAGCCACTGAGTCAAGGAACAAGTGATGAAGCTTTCGCTGATGATAGGGGCCTGGGACTAATAATAAAGACCGAAGAAACGAATATACAGCAGTTGAAAGAAATTGTAAATAGGATTAAGTCACACTCTTAAGGTAGTGACGGTATAAACCTTAATTCCTTTAAGCTATGGTTTACTTCCTACCATGTCTTGTTTACTTGATTAATTTATCACTTAATCACTTGAATTAGTCTTCTCAACAATGATTTTCAAACCTATTCTAACACCCAGAACTTGTAAAACCTCTAAAAATTTATTCATTTTGCTCACATTTTCACCTAGGATGCTTAAATAATCCGCATAATTTAAGTCCAGGAGAGCTTTTCCTCCCCTTTTGACTCTGTAGTCTCCCATTGTATTTCCTCTCCTCCTTAAGACAAATTCCTTCAAAATGATCCGTATAAAAGGGGATAGAACACAAAACTCCTGATTTAACGTGAAACCAGCTGCTAACCTCATTTCTTATCTCATTCTTTAACCGCAGCCGTGTTATTCTTGTATTTAGCACTAATCACCCTAATGCATTTGTTTGGTATACCATACGATGATAAGACGTTCGCTAAAGCTCTTTTATCTACGGAATCGAACGCTTGCTCATAACCTATAAAACTGAGGACCAAAGGTGTTTGATGACTTAGGGACTTCTAAATTATTAACCCAAAAAAATTTGGTCGACACATCCTCTACCTTATTTAAAACCGCACTGTTCTACTCTTCAAACTTTGTCTACAGTATCTTTCAGTCTAAAAAGCCTTGTATTGCTGAGTAATCTGCAAACTAGAGATACCAAACTAATGCCTCGATAATTATAACACTCACTCTTATCATCTTTCTTATGCAGTGGTTTAATTCAGGTTTTCCTAAAATCGGTAGGTACTTCCCTTTTTCCAAAAGTCATATTCGTAATCTTCAGTATCTTACTTCTAACCTTAGAGTCACTATATTTAAGAAATCATTTACCACACTATCAGCACCTGGAGTCTTATTATTTTGTAATCCTTTGATTACTATCTCGAATTCTTCCTCACAAAACAAATCACCTTCACATCCAAGGTATCACAAACTTTTTCATTTTCCTATGTATCTTTTCCTGAATCTCTGGCTCGGTTTAGCATATTTTAAGAAACTCATTTACCACACTATCAGCACTTGGTGCCTTACTATTTTTTATTCCTTTTATTGCTGTTGCTAATTCATCCTCATAAAACAAATCTTCCTTCATATCCAAGGTATCACAAGCTTTTTCATTTTACTCTTTACCTTTTCGTGCAACTCTGCTTAGCACATTCTCAAAATGTTCTGTCCATCTCTCTTTAACTCTTTCCTTAGTACTAATTGGGGCCCCGTTCCCATCTTTAACTGTGTCTCTAAGTCCCGATTGACCAATCTCTCTCAATTTATTAACATGTCAGTGCATGCTGTCTAACTACATCTTCCAGATTCTCGGCAACTTTATCCATGGCCTCTATTTCACACCCCTTAGTACATATTTTAATGAGTTCCGCTAGCCCAATAGCCCCAGCTTTTCTGCTTGAGATACGGCACCAAGATTGCCGTCTTAGCAACGTTTGGAGCTTGTTGATGGTGGAATTTATATGAAGAACGTAGATATGAGCAATAACTTGTTTATGAGCTACAAGAGATCTGTCTACAATGTTCTGGTAGCCTGCTAGCGCCACCCCTTGAAAAATGACACAAAAATTGCCATTTTAGTGAAATGGCACTTGCAGATTTGAAGGAGTCATTAAGCATCTCTATGATGTTCTGGTAGTTCACTAGGGCTGTTGAAGAAAAAAAAAAAACAAAAAAAAAAAAACAACGGGAGACAGATCAGTGCTGCTTATGGAAAAATATGATTCTCCTTTTTGTTCAAGGAGGGGGACTGTAATTTCCCTGTATAAGGCTTTTGACAATGATTATTCCAGTAGTACGCTTTTAATTTTAATCTGACGGCGTTTTTCAGGGGTTAGAGGCTTTTTTTCGGAATCACCATAAATTTTTTTTCGGAATAAACTTTTCCTTTAAGACGAACCAAAAAATTGGTTACCATTCATGAGTCAACGTCAGATGGCAAAGCTTTTTCACTAGGCGGTTTTTTTCAAATGTATTTTTTAATTTTTGGTTACTATGGGCTGTGGTTCGCTCTTTACTAAGTTGCAGCTACCGCTGCAGCCATGATAAAAGATTCTTCTCCAAAAACAATAGAGAAATGAATAAATGCTTACAAAACAACCAAAATTAACGCATTTGTAGGGGTTTTATACCTAGCAGCTAAGGCAATAATTCAAATTGATTGCAGAGCCACAAATCTTTGTCACATAAAAGTATAATTCGCTGAAAATAGAAATACATAGTGTTTATGATGTATGGCCGCCATGTATGTAAACTTCTCCTTTTTTTATATTGGATTTTTCATATTGCCACAAGGTTCCGACAGAATTTGATAGACAAAGTTTGTTATTTCACGGAAACTATGGACCTCTGGTCAAATAGATGGGTGCAGTAATAGATTTTGGAAAGTGGCAGATAATTCAGACTTTACCGGTAAACGCGTGGCACCTGGTTCAAAAAGGAATCATAAATGGATTTTTAGAAGCACACGTGAAAGCATAAAGTGTCCTCACGGTCTTTCAAACATCCTCGCTGCCCTTTCCAAGCCTTTTTTTTTAGAAAGACAGGTTTTCCGTATTACAAAGTTGGTCCACAGCCCTACCAATATCCCAGCACCCCTAGCTCTTGCAATTTTCCAGCAAAAAGCTCTGTATGTTACATCTTGTGTGAAATAAGATAGCACAAAGATATTTATTTGTTTACGATTCGAGAATCAAAGTGCATAAAAGGCCTTTCAATTTTCTCTTTTTCTATTATCAACATTTAAGAGCAAAAGTAGGCATCTCGTACTTTTTTTTTACTGGGATGTTTCGGCATGAAACTGCCTTCTTTGAGGCATCTCTCTCCCTAACTACATACAACACAATGAGAGAACCCTATTGCAGGAGTTCAAGTGCCTTTCTAAGTTTAGTAATTTGTTCATTGCATATAGATAGTATTTGTTATTGGGAAATATACGAACATTTTTTGCGGTGGAGTTTCCTGCAGGGAGACGGGGTTGTCTGAGGAATTTCCAGTAAGAAGAAATTTTAGGAATAATTTTCTTTCAGCGAAGATGTATCTTCCATGAGGGGGTACTTTTCGAGAGGGGAAATTTTCCAAGGGGGATTTTTTCCTAGGGGTATATTCTTATGGGGATAAATTCGAAGGGGGTGTTTTTGGGAAGGGTATATTCCAGGGAGATATTTTCTGTCGGGGAGGTTGTTTTCCAGGGAGGACGCGAGGTAAATGCCTCCCCTTGATTCCAAAGATGTCTATTTGTATATCCGTTAAAAATGCTCCGTTTCTCCGTAGTTTCGTTGGAAAAAATTAATTTTTGTTGACATAAATGTTGACAAAACAGAAAAGTTTGTCTCTTATATTTTGAATCATATGTTTTAGCAAACACCCCCCCCCCCCTCCTATGTTTCATTTAAAATAATGATTGATTTTAGAGGTTCATTCCAATGAATACTTATAGATCTAGTGCTCTTTTAAGTGAATTAAATAAAAAAAAACAAGTTTTTTCAACTGAAAGTAAGGAGTGACATCAAAACTTAAAACGCACAGAAATTACTTCGTATATGAAAGAGGCTGCCTCCTCATCAACGCCCCGCTCTTTACGCTAAAGTTTTTTACTGTTTTAGAAAGAAGAATTGAGAGAAAGAGTCAAACTTTAGCGTAAAGAGCGGGGCGTTGATGAGGAAGCAGCCTCTTTCATATACGAAGTAATTTCTGTGCGTTTTAAGTTTTGATGTCACTCCTTACTTTCAGTTGAAAAAACTTGTTTTTTTTTATTTAATTTCTGAACGTTTTTGAATCATTGCATGTTTTGATTTTGGCTCTCCACAGAGGAATAATCAAAACGAAATTTGCATTTTTTTTTTGGGGGGGGGGCTAAATGGCTTTCTCATAATTTTGATCGAATGATTTTGAGAAAAAAAGAGCGGGGGCGAAGCCTAGTTGCCCTCCGATTTTTTGGTTAATTAAAAAGGCAACTAGAACTTTTAATTTTTTACGAATCTTTTTATTGGTAAAAGATTTACGTAGCTTATAAATTAGCTTACGTAAAGAACTTTTGTATTCTCATGTTTTTATTACATATATGAGGGGATTCGCCCCATCGTCAGTACCTCGCTCTTTACACTAAAGCTTAAATTTTATCCCAATTCATTAAGAATGACCCCTGAATCACAAAAGCCGTAGAATAAATAGTTGAAATTACTAAAAATACTTTAGCGTAAAGAGCTAGGTATCATAAGGAGGTGAGCCCCTTATATGGGTAATAATTTCTGTTTGTTTTAAGTTTTATTGCTGTTCCTTACTTCCAGCTGAAAAAGCTTTTTCACATTTATTTTTTAATTTTTTTTTAAATAATGCTAGTAAATCCTGCTCTCCCTTCATGGAAGTTTTCTTTTCCCATGACAAATTCTCGATGGAAAGTTCCCCCAGCATATCCCCCTCTTCTCAACCCCTCCCCCCAACCAAAAAAATCCTCCTGAAAACGCCTGTATACTTCCCAATAACCATTACTATATGTAAGCACAGGTCAAAGTTTGTAACTTGTTGCCCCTCCCACGGGGACTGTGGGGGAGTAAGTCGTCCCCAAAGACATAGTTATAAGGTTTTTCGACTACGCTGAATAAAATGGCTATCTCAGAATTTTGATCCGTTGACTTTGGGAAAATAATTAGCGTGGGAGGGGGCCTATGTGCCCTCCAATTTTTTTGGTCACTTAAAAAGGGCACTAAAACTTTTCATTTCCGTTAGAATGAGCCCTCTTGCAACATTCTAGGACAACTGGGTCGATACGATCACCCCTGGGGAAAAAAAACCAAAAAAAAAACAAAAAAACAAAAAAACAAATAAACACGCATCCGTGATCTGCCTTCTGGCAAAAAAATGCAAAATTCCGCATTTTTGTAGATAGGAGCTCGAAACTTCTACAATAGGGTTTTCTGATACGCTGAATCTGATGGTGTGATTTTCGTTAAGATTCTATGACTTTTAGGGGGTGTTTCCCCCTATTTTCTAAAATAACGCAAATTTTCTCAGGCTCGTAACTTTTGATGGGTAAGACTAAACTTGATGAAACTTATATATTTAAAACCAGCATTAAAATGCGATTCTTTTGATATAGCTATTGGTATCAAAATTCCATTTTTTAGAGTTTTGGTTACTATTGAGCCGGGTCGCTCCTTACTACAGTTCGTTACCACGAACTGTTTGATCACTTTCATAGAATTAAAGTTTTAAAAAAATAAATTTCATCAGAGAAGCATTCCTCACCTTTTTAGGTCAAACACGACTATGAATTCGAAATCAAAAATTTGACAAATTAATTTGTTTGCTATACAGTACATTAGTAAAACTTTTAAAATACTTTTTCATGTATGCTAAAGATTTTATAAATAATTAAAATGATTAATAGTATAATTTTAGTTCTCTATTTAAATAAATATATTTTTGTGTAAGGCATGCTTTTGAGCCAAAAGATTTAGAAGAAAAAATTTAAACTGACGGGAAGATTGCCTACACTTCGAAGAATTTGAAAACAGCTAAAACACACACAAGTTAACACAAGTTAACAATTTTTAAAGAGCTCCCAAATTGGATTCCGGTCAACGCCGGAGCCTCTAAATGGGAGCACGGAAATAGATCAAAACCATTTTGCCCAGAAGGAATTGTGTTAGAATAGTTAAAGCAATAATTAAGAAAGTTTAGTAGTCATTGCAAAAGACTTGTGAGCCATATAAACATAGAACTCATTTAAGAAACAAAATCCACGCAGGTTTACGTTTGCTACCTTGGATGATTTTTTTTCGTTTGGTTTGGTGATTTTACTCTATTTAAGTTCAAAATACAGTGAGGCAAATTCTGATGAAAAATGCTATTGAACAGGCTTGATTGTCAGTGTAATAACATATTTCTAGCCTTCAATAAGCTGATATGGGATAAACTCTGGATGAGATTATTTTTTGTTTACCGAAAGTAAGGTGCGACATTAAAACTTAAGAAAAAACAGAAATTATTCCGTATTTAAAAGGGGCTGTCCCCTCCTCAAAGTCCTACTCTTTACGCTAAAGGGTTTAATTGTTTTAAAAAGTAGAGTAGTTAGAAAGAGTCAAACCTTAGCGCAAAGAGCGGGGAGTTGAGGAGGGGACAGCCACTTTCATATACGGAATACTTTCTGTTCGCTTTACGTTTTAATGTCGTACCTTACTTTCAGTTTTAAAAAAACTAGTTTTTTTATTTAATCTCATCCAGAGTATATCCCATCTCTGCTTATTATAGTAGTTGAAGACTAGAAATATGTTTATACTTAGGATGTGAATTAGGCTAAAATAGAAATAATATATTTCTGAACCAGCAACAAACATAAAATCAAGCCGATTTTCCTAGATCCTACGACTTCTCTCTATTACATTGTCTTTTAATTTCCTTCCTTATTAATATTAAATAAAACAAACTAGTTTTTTTTAACTGAAAGTAAGGAGCGACATTAAAACTTAAAACGAACAGAAATTACTTCGTATATGAAAGGGGCTGCTTCCTCATCAACACCCAACTCTTTACACTAAAGTTTGATTCTTTCTCTCAACTCTTCTTTTTGAAACAGTAAAAAACTTTAGCGTAAAGAGTGGGGCGTTGATGAGGAAGCAGTCTTGTTGATGAGGACTTGTGCTTATTTTTCCCACCAAGTTTCATCCCGATCCCTCCACTCTAAGTATTTTCCAAGTTTCAGGTTTCCCCCTCCCAACTCCCCCCCCCCCCAATGTCACCAGATCCGGTCGGGATTTAAAATAAGAGCTCTGAAATACGATATGTTTCTAAATATTAAATTTCATTGAGATCCAATCACCCGTTCGTAAGTTAAAAATGCCTCATTTTTTTCTAATTTTTCAGAATTAAATTGTGACATTTATTGAATTAAATTGTTACTATTATTGTTATATTTACTACTACTATTACTACTACTACTTCCATCGCAATTACTTGTAAAGATAACAGCATTGAGCTAGAAATTTCAAGAAGTATATAAACATACAGGTTATCAAAAGGACATATCAGCAATGTCATAGGAATAGCTAATTTTATTGAGTTTAAACTTCCAGGACTTAATGAGACGGATATTTTATTGACCAAAAGGTAATATGTTAGTACAACTGATGCTAGTAGTACTACCGCAATTACTATTAAAACTATTGCTAGCAATAAAAAACAAGTTTTTTTCAACTGAAAGTAAGGAGCAACATTAAAACTTAATACGAACAGAAACTATTCCGTATGTTTAAGGGGCTGTCCCCTCCTCAACGTCCCGCTCTTTATGCTAAAGTTTGATTCTTTGTCATAGTTCTACTTTTTAAAACAATAAAAAAGTTTGACTCTTCGTCACAGTTCTAATTTTTAAAACAATAAAAACTTAAGTGCCCCCTATCCTCCATCCCACCCCCCCCCACGCAAATAAGTACCCCTGAAAACGTCTGTACACTTCCCAATAACCATTACTGTATGTAAGCATTGGTTAAAGTTCGTAATTTGAAGCCCCTCTCCGGGGACTTGGGGGATTAAGTCTTCCCCAAAGACATAGTTACTAGGTTTTTCAACTATACTGAACAAAATGGCTACCTCAAAATTTTGATCCTGTTGCTTCGGGAAAAAATTAGCCTGGGTGGGGGCCTTCCAATTTTTTTGGTCACTTAAAAAGGGCATTAGAACTTTTACTTCCCGTCAGAATGAACCCTCTCGCGAAATTCTAGGACAACTGGGTCGATACTATGCCCCCTGGAAAAAAAAAACAAAGAGAAACAAATAAACACGCATTCGCGATTTGTCTCCTGGCAAAAGAAATACAAATTCCTTTCTACAGTTCGTTACCACGAACTGTTTGATGCTATTGCTAGTAATATCAATACTACTACTATGACTACTATAGCAACTATCAAATAGTTCGTGGTAACGAACTGTAGTAAAGAGCGACCCGGCTCAATAGTAAACAAAACTTTTAGCTAGAATTGCTTGAATTGAAAGTATTCATATAGCGCCTTCTTGCTAGTTCAAATTACCCCTCAACTAATCCTTAAAGGCATAACTTACTTGAGATATTACTTCGTCACCTTATTGAAAGTCCACTTGCCCTTATTTTGTTTTGATTTACTTCAGCATCCGCCGAAATATTCTTTAAAAGCTTTACCCTACTACCCTTAGCTTGCAAAAAAGGAATTGTTGTGCAGAATTAGTAGCAGTATGCGCATAGCACCTTTGGTTTCTTCAACATCCCCTTCAACACGTGCTGAAAGTTTCAGCTTAATCAGTGTTGAAAGTTTCATCAGTCCAGTGGCAGTAGTAACAAAAGAAGTTGTATTAGAAGTTGTATAGAAGTAATATTAACAGCAGTAGTAATATGAGTAGAAGCGATTTCATTAGGAAAAAAAAAATTCTTTTTGTTAGTTCAACATCCCTCACAACAAGCCCTGTTATTTTCAACTTAACAGACCAAACTGTTCATAAGATATTGCTGTTACAAATTTTGACAACCTGCACACAAACGACGTGATATGATTCAGCTCACCTTTCCATCAAATTTTTTGGAAATTTCACCTTCATGCTCTTAGGTATTAAATAAAAAAACTAGTTTTTTTTAACTGAAAGTAAGGAGCGACATTAAAACTTAAAACGAGCGGAAATTGCTACGTGCATGAAAGGGGCTGTTTCCTTCTCAACGCCCCGCTCTTTACGCTAAAGTTTGACTCTTTCTCTCAATTCTACCTTATTAAACAGAAAAAACATCTTACTGAATAACTTACGGAATTATATTTGGATTATGTGTATGAGGAGGTTTGTCCCCTCTTTAATTCCTCGTTCTTTACACTAAGCTTAAATTTTGTCCCAATCTTTAAGAATGACCCCTGAATCAGAAAGGCCGTAGAATAAATAGTTGAAATTGCTTAAAATACTTTAGCATAAAGAGCGAGGTATTTAGGAGGAGGTAAACCCCTCATATGCGTAATAATTTCTGTTCGTTTTATGTTTTAATGCTGTTCCTTACTTCCAGTTGAAAAAGCTTTTTCATGTTTATTTTTTCATTGCTTTTTGATAATAATGCTAGAGAATCTTGCGCCCCCTTCATTGAATTTCTCTTCTCCCATAACACATTCATCCAAGGAAAGATCCTCCCACATCCCATGTATAACGTAAGTTATACAAAGTTCCACATTTTTGTAGATAGGAGCTGGAACCTTTTGTAGTAGAGTTCTATGATACGCTGAATGCGATGGTGTGATTTTTGTTAAGATTCTATGAATTTTAGGGGGTGTTTCCCCCTATTTTCCAAAAAAGGCAAATTTTTCTCAGGCTCGTAACTTTTGATGATAAAGAATAAATTTGATGAAACTTATATATTTAAAATCAACATAAAAATACGATTCTTTTGATGTATCTTTTAGTATCAAAATTTCGTTTTTTAGAGTTTTGTTTACTATTGAGCCGGGTCGCTCTTTACTACAGTTCGTTACCACGAACTATTTGATAGTTGCTATAGTAGTCATAGTAGTAGTATTGATATTACTAGCAATAGCATCAAACAGTTCGTGGTAACGAACTGTAGAAAGGAATTTGTATTTCTTTTGCCAGGAGACAAATCGCAAATGCGTGTTTATTTGTTTCTCTTTGTTTTTTTTTTCCAGGGGGGATAGTATCGACCCAGTTGTCCTAGAATTTCGCGAGAGGGTTCATTCTGACGGGAATTAAAAGTTCTAATGCCCTTTTTAAGTGACCAAAAAAATTGGAAGGCCCCCACCCAGGCTCATTTTTTCCCGAAGCAACCGGATCAAAATTTTGAGGTAGCCATTTTGTTCAGTATAGTTGAAAAACCTAGTAACTATGTCTTTGGGGAAGACTTAATCCCCCAAATCCCCGGAGAGGGGCTTCAAATTACGAACTTTAACCAATGTTTACATACAGTAATGGTTATTGGGAAGTGTACATACGTTTTCAGGGGTACTTATTTGCGTGGCGGGGGGTGGGATGGAGGGTAGGGGGCACTTAAGTTTTTATTGTTTTAAAAATTAGAACTGTGACGAAGAGTCAAACTTTTTTTTTGTTTTAAAAAGTAGAACTATGACAAAGAATCAAACTTTAGCATAAAGAGCGGGACGTTGAGGAGGGGACAGCCCCTTAAACATACGGAATAGTTTCTGTTCGTATTAAGTTTTAATGTTGCTCCTTACTTTCAGTTGAAAAAAACTTGTTTTTTATTGCTAGCAATAGTTTTAATAGTAATTGTGGTAGTACTACTAGCATCAGTTGTACTAACATATTGCCTTTTGGTCAATAAAATATCCGTCTCATTAAGTCCTGGAAGTTTAAACTCAATAAAATTAGCTATTCCTATGACATTGCTGATATGTCCTTTTGATAACCTGTATGTTTATATACTTCTTGAAATTTCTAGCTCAATGCTGTTAGCTTTACAAGTAATTGCGATGGAAGTAGTAGTAGTAATAGTAGTAGTAAATATAACAATAATAGTAACAATTTAATTCAATAAATGTAACAATTTAATTCTGAAAAATTAGAAAAAAATGAGGCATTTTTAACTTACGAACGGGTGATTGGATCTCAATGAAATTTAATATTTAGAAACATATCGTGTTTCAGAGCTCTTATTTTAAATCCCGACCGGATCTGGTGACATTGGGGGGGAGTTGGGAGGGGGAAACCTGAAACTTGGAAAATACTTAGAGTGGAGGGATCGGGATGAGACTTGGTGGGAAAAATAAGCACAAGTCCTCATCAACAAGACTGCTTCCTCATCAACGCCCCACTCTTTACGCTAAAGTTTTTTACTGTTTCAAAAAGAAGAGTTGAGAGAAAGAATCAAACTTTAGTGTAAAGAGTTGGGTGTTGATGAGGAAGCAGCCCCTTTCATATACGAAGTAATTTCTGTTCGTTTTAAGTTTTAATGTCGCTCCTTACTTTCAGTTAAAAAAAAACTAGTTTGTTTTATTTAATATTAATAAGGAAGGAAATTAAAAGACAATGTAATAGAGAGAAGTCTTAGGATCTAGGAAAATCGGCTTGATTTTATGTTTGTTGCTGGTTCAGAAATATATTATTTCTATTTTAGCCTAAATCACATCCAAAGTATAAACATATTTCTAGTCTTCAACTACTATAATAAGCAGAGATGGGATATACTCTGGATGAGATTAAATAAAAAACTAGTTTTTTTTTAAAACTGAAAGTAAGGTACGACATTAAAACGTAAAGCGAACAGAAAGTATTCCGTATATGAAAGTGGTTGTCCCCTCCTCAACTACCCGCTCTTTGCGCTAAAGTTTGACCCTTTCTAACTACTCTACTTTTTAAAACAATTAAACCCTTTAGCGTAAAAAGTAGGACTTTGAGGAGGGGACAGCCCCTTTTAAATACGGAATAATTTCTGTTTTTTTTTAAGTTTTAATGTCACACCTTACTTTCGGTTAAAAAAAAAATAATCTCATCCAGAGTTTATCCCATATCAGCTTATTATAGTAGTTGAAGGCTAGAAATATGTTATTACACTAACAATCAAGCCTGTTGAATAGCATTTTTCATCAGAATTTGCCTCACTGTATTTTGAACTTAAATAGAGTAAAATCACCAAACCAAACGACAATGTAATAGAGAGAAGTCGTAGGATCTAGGAAAATCGGCTTGATTTTATGTTTGTTGCTGGTTCAGAAATATATTATTTCTATTTTAGCTTAATTCACATCCTAAGTATAAACATATTTCTAGTCTTCAACTACTATAATAAGCAGAGATGGGATATACTCTGGATGAGATTGTATTTTGAACTTAAATAGAGTAAAATCACCAAACCAAACGAAAAAAAATCATCCAAGGTAGCAAACGTAAACCTGCGTGGATTTTGTTTCTTAAATGAGTTCTATGCTTAAATGGCTCACAAGTCTTTTGCAATGACTACTAAACTTTCTTAATTATTGTTTTAACTATTCTAACACAATTCCTTCTGGGGAAAATGGTTTTGATCTATTTCCGTGCTCCCATTTAGAGGCTCCGGCGTTGACCGGATCCAATTTGGGAGCTCTTCAAAAATTGTTAACTGTGTTAACTGTTTTAGCTGTTTTCAAATTCTTCAAAGTGTAAGCAATCTTCCCGTCAATTTAAATTTTTTCTTCTAAATCATTTGGCTCAAAAGCATGCCTTACACAAAAATATATTTATTTAAATAGAGAACTAAAATTATACTATTAATCATTTTAATTATTTATAAAATCTTTATCATACATGAAAAAGTATTTTTAAAGTTTTACTAATGTACTGTATAGCAAACAAATTAATTTGTCAAATTTTTAATTTCGAATTCTTAGTCGTGTTTGACCAAAAAAGGTGAAGAATGCTTCTCTGATGAAATTTATTTTTTAAAAACTTTAATTCTATGAAATTGATTCACTTACAAGAGCACTAGATCTATAAGTATTCATTGGAATGAACCTCTAAAATCAATCATTATTTTAAATGAAACATAGGAGGGGGGGTGTTTGCTAAAACATATGATTCAAAATATAAGAGACAAACTTTTCTGTTTTGTTAACATTTATGTAAACAAAAATTAATTTTTTCCAACGAAACTACGGAGAAACGGAGCATTTTTAACGGATATACAAATAGACATCTTTGGAATCAAGGGGAGGCATTTACCTCGCGTCCTCCCTGGAAAACAACCTCCCCGACAGAAAATATCTCCCTGGAATATACCCTTCCCAAAAACACCCCCTTCGAATTTATCCCCATAAGAATATACCCCTAGGAAAAAATCCCCCTTGGAAAATTTCCCCTCTCGAAAAGTACCCCCTCATGGAAGATACATCTTCGCTGAAAGAAAATTATTCCTAAAATTTCTTTTTACTGGAAATTCCTCAGACAATCCCGTCTCCCTGCAGGAAACTCCACCGCAAAAAATGTTCGTATATTCCCCAATAACAAATACTATCTATATGCAATGAACAAATTACTAAACTTAGAAAGGCACTTGAACTTCTGCAATAGGGTTCTCTCATTGTGTTATATGTAGTTAGGGAGAGAGATGCCTCAAAGAAGGCAGTTTCATGCCGAAACATCCCAGTAAAAAAAAAGTACGAGATGCCTACTTTTGCTCTTAAATGTTGATAATAGAAAAGAGAAAATTGAAAGGCCTTTTATGCACTTTGATTCTCGAATCGTAAACAAATAAATATCTTTGTGCTATCTTATTTCACACAAGATGTAACATACAGAGCTTTTTGCTGGAAAATTGCAAGAGCTAGGGGTGCTGGGATATTGGTAGGGCTGTGGACCAACTTTGTAATACGGAAAACCTGTCTTTCTAAAAAAAAAAAAAGGCTTGGAAAGGGCAGCGAGGATGTTTGAAAGACCGTGAGGACACTTTATGCTTTCACGTGTGCTTCTAAAAAGCTTTGCCATCTGACATTGACTCAGGAATGGTAACCAATTTTTTGGTTCGTCTTAAAGGAAAAGTTTATTCCGAAAAAAAATTTATGGTGATTCCGAAAAAAAGCCTCTAACCCCTGAAAAACGCCGTCAGATTAAAATTAAAAGCGTACTACTGGAATAATCGTTGTCAAAAGCCTTATACAGGGAAATTACAGTCCCCCTCCTTGAACAAAAAGGAGAATCATATTTTTCCATAAGTAGCACTGATCTGTCTCCCGTTGTTTTTTTTTTTTTTTTTTTGTTTTTTTTCTTCAACAGCCCTAGTGAACTACCAGAACATCATAGAGATGCTTAATGACTCCTTCAAATCTGCAAGTGCCATTTCACTAAAATGGCAATTTTTGTGTCATTTTTCAAGGGGTGGCGCTAGCAGGCTACCAGAACATTGTAGACAGATCTCTTGTAGCTCATAAAAAAGTTATTGCTCATATCTACGTTCTTCATATAAATTCCACCATCAACAAGCTCCAAACGTTGCTAAGACGGCAATCTTGGTGCCGTATCTCAAGCAGAAAAGCTGGGGCTATTGGGCTAGCGGAACTCATTAAAATATGTACTAAGGGGTGTGAAATAGAGGCCATGGATAAAGTTGCCGAGAATCTGGAAGATGTAGTTAGACAGCATGCACTGACATGTTAATAAATTGAGAGAGATTGGTCAATCGGGACTTAGAGACACAGTTAAAGATGGGAACGGGGCCCCAATAGTACTAAGGAAAGAGTTAAAGAGAGATGGACAGAACATTTTGAGAATGTGCTAAGCAGAGTTGCACGAAAAGGTAAAGAGTAAAATGAAAAAGCTTGTGATACCTTGGATATGAAGGAAGATTTGTTTTATGAGGATGAATTAGCAACAGCAATAAAAGGAATAAAAAATAGTAAGGCACCAAGTGCTGATAGTGTGGTAAATGAGTTTCTTAAAATATGCTAAACCGAGCCAGAGGTTCAGGAAAAGATACATAGGAAAATGAAAAAGTTTGTGATACCTTGGATGTGAAGGTGATTTGTTTTTTGAGGAAGAATTCGAGATTGTAATCAAAGGATTACAAAATAATAAGACTCCAGGTGCTGATAGTGTGGTAAATGATTTCTTAAATATAGTGACTCTAAGGTTAGAAGTAAGATACTGAAGATTACGAATATGACTTTTGGAAAAAGGGAAGTACCTACCAATTTTAGGAAAACCTGAATTAAACCACTGCATAAGAAAGATGATAAGAGTGAGTGTTATAATTATCGAGGCATTAGTTTGGTATCTCTAGTTTGCAGATTACTCAGCAATACAAGGCTTTTAAAACTGAAAGAGTAGAACAGAGTAGAAAGTTTTAAGAGTAGAACAGTGCGGTTTTAAATAAGGTAGAGGATGTGTCGACCAAATTTTTTTGGGTTAATAATTTAGAAGTCCCTAAGTCATCAAACACCTTTGGTCCTCAGTTTTATAGGTTATGAGCAAGCGTTCGATTCCGTAGATAAAAGAGCTTTAGCGAACCTTTTATCATCGTATGGTATACCAAACAAATGCATTAGGGTGATTAGTGCTAAATACAAGAATAACACGGCTGCGGTTAAAGAATGAGATAAGAAATGAGGTTAGCAGCTGGTTTCACGTTAAATCAGGAGTTTTGTGTTCTATCCCCTTTTATACGGATCATTTTGAAGGAATTTGTCTTAAGGAGGAGAGGAAATACAATGGGAGACTACAGAGTCAAAAGGGGAGGAAAAGCTCTCCTGGACTTAAATTATGCGGATTATTTAAGCATCCTAGGTGAGAATGTGAGCAAAATGAATAAATTTTTAGAGGTTTTACAAGTTCTGGGTGTTAGAATAGGTTTGAAAATTATTGTTGAGAAGACTAATTCAAGTGATTAAGTGATAAATTAATCAAGTAAACAAGACATGGTAGGAAGTAGACCATAGCTTAAAGGAATTAATGTTTATACCGTCACTACCTTAAGAGTGTGACTTAATACTATTTACAATTTCTTTCAACTGCTGTATATTCGTTTCTTCGGTCTTTATTATTAGTCCCAGGCCCCTATCATCAGCGAAAGCTTCATCACTTGTTCCTTGACTCAGTGGCTGGCCTTCCTTTTGAACTACTTCACCAATCATCGAGAAGTAGGCACCGAATTGATTCACAAAGTTCTGTGTTTGCCTTCGTAGACTCTTCCATCCACAATTAGTGAAGTTGGCATATTCTTCTGTTTGTCACTACCTAAAACTTCCCTCAAAACCTTCCATGTTCCATTCGAGTTCCCTTTTGTTGCTTCAAGTTTTGATTCATAATAGCTATTATCACAAGCTCTTCGTAAAGTATTCACTTGATTTCTTACTTTTTTGAACTCTTCAAAAATATCAGCACTTTTGCAACCTAAAAACGACCGATGCAGTAAATTCCTCTTCTTAATCATCTCAATAAGTTCTGGTGCGACCCAAGGTTTTCTTGATGATTCCTTTTTATTCCTCAACACTTTTAGTGGACATGTTTTATCAAACAGTTCGTGGTAACGAGCGATCTGGTAAGGAGCGATCTGGCTCAATTGTAACAAAAACTCTAAAAAATTTAATTTTGATATCAATAGCTACATCAAAAGAATCGCATTTTAAAGCTGATTTTAAATATATAAGTTTCATCAAGTTTAGTCTTAGCCATCAAAAGTTACGAGCCTGAGAAAATTTGCCTTATTTAGGAAAATAGGGGGAAACACCCCCTAAAAGTCGTAGGATCTTAACGAAAATGACACCATCAGATTCAGCGTATCAGAGAACCCTACTGTAGAAGTTTCAAGCTCCTATCTACAAAAATGTGGAATTTTGCATTTTTTGCCAGAAGACAAATCACGGGTGCGTGTTTATTTGTTTGTTTTTTTGTTTTTTTGTTTTTTTTTTTTTTTTCCCAGGGGTCATCGTATCGACCAAGTGGTCCTAGAATATCGCAAGAGGGCTCATTCTAACGGAAATGAAAAGTTCTTGTGCCCTTTTTAAGTGACCAAATAAATTGGAGGGCATCTAGACCCCCTCCCACGCTCATTTTTTTCCCAAAGTCAACGGATCAAAATTTTGAGATAGCCATTTTGTTTAGCATAGTCGAAAATCATAATAACTATGTTTTTGGGGATGACTTACTCCCCCACAGTCCCTGGGAGAGGGGTTGCAAGTTACAAACTTCAACCAGTGTTTACATATAATAATGGTTATTGGGAAGTGTACACACGTTTTCAGGGGGATTTTTTTTGGTTTTGGGGGTAGGGTTGAGGGAGGGGGCTATGTGGGAGGATCTTTCCTTGTAGAAATATGCCATGGGGGAAAAAATTCAATGAAAAGGGCGCAGGACGAATCTGGTCACGTTAGAAAAAAACGTCAAATTAAGAGCTTAATATACAATGCTGGGTGTTCGGAGCCTCTCTATTATGGAGTATAATTTGAAAATGAAACAACTATACGAGCGATAAAGCATATATACCACAACCATAACTCAACTAACGAAAGAACTACTAAGAGATAACACAACTATAAAGCGAAAACAGGTGAAAACTAACGGGAAAATAAACGAACTAAGAGGTGGAAGGGGCCCAGAGAAAAAATATAATCCTTTTTCAATTTTGAGCCTAACTTCCGCAAAGGAGTAATAATGTCAGAAGCCCCGAAATACCGAATTATTTTCTTTTCAAACAGTTCGTGGTAAGGAGCTGTAGTAAGGGGCGACCCGGCTCAATAGTAAACGAAACTCTAAAAAACGGAATTTTGATGCTAAAAGATACATCAAAAGAATCGAATTTTTACGCTGATTCTAAATATATAAGTTTCAATTAATTTAATCTTTGTCATCAAAAGTTACGAGCCTGAGAACATTTGCCCTATTTTGGAAAAAAGGGGGAAACATCCCCTAAAAGTCATAGAATCTTAACGAAAATCACACTATCGCATTCGGTATATCAGAGAACTCTATAGCAAAAATTTCAAGCTCCTATCTAAAAAATGTGGAATTTTGTATTTTTTGCCAGAAGACAAATCACGGGTGCGTGTTTATTTGTTTGTTTGTTTTTTTTTTGTTTTTTTTCCCAGGAGTCATCTTATCGACCAAGTGGTCCTAGAATGTCGCGAGAGGGCTCATTCTAACGGAAATGAAAAGTTCTAGTGCCCTTTTTCAGTGAAAAAAAAATTGGAGGGCAAATAGGCCCCCTCCCATGCTCCTTTTTTTCCAAAAGTCAACAGATTAAAATTTTAAGATAGCCATTTTGTTCAGCATAGTCGAAAACCATAATAACTATGTCTTTGGGAATGACTTACTCCCCCACAATCCCTGAGGGAGGGGCTGCAAGTTACAAACTTTGACCAGTGTTTACATATAGTAATGGTTATTGGGAAGTGTACAGACGTTTTCATGGGGATTTTTTGGTTTGGGGGCTGGGGTTGATGGGAGAGGGCTTTGTGGGAGGATCTTTCCTTTGAGGAATATGTCATGGGGGAAGAAAAATTCAATGAAAAGGGCGCAGGATTTTCTAGCATTACTATAAAAAAAAACAATGAAAAAATAAACATGAAAACGTTTTTTTCAAATGAAAGTAAGGAATAGCATTGAAGTTTAAAACGAACAGAGATTATTACGCATATGAGGGGTTCTAAAAATACTTTATATTTTTTTTAAAATATAAAAATACTATAGGGGTTCTAAAAATACATTATAATACCTCGCTCTTTATGCTAAAATATTTTTTAGTGATTTCAACTATTTATTCTAAGGCCTTTTCGATTCAGGGGTCATTCTTAAAGAATTGGGACAAAACTTACGATTTAGTGTAAAGAGCGAGGTATTAGCGAGGGTACAAACCCCCTCGTACACATAATAAAAATATAAGAATATAAAAGTTTGTTACGTAAGTTAATTCTTAAGTTACGTATATTTTTTACTAATAAAAACGTTCGTTTAAAATTAAAAGTTCTAGTAGCCTTTTTAAGTAACCGAAAAATTGGAGGGCAGCTAGGTCTCCTTCCCCACCCCTTATTTCTCAAAATCGTCTGATTAAAACTAAGAGAAAGCCATTTAGCCAAAAAAAAATAATATACTAATTTCATTTCAATAATTTATGTGCGGAGAGCCAAAATCAAACATGCATTAATTCAAAAACGTTCAGAAATTAAATAAAAAAAACTAGTTTTTTTAACTGAAAGTAAGGAGCGACATTAAAACTTAAAACTAACAGAAATTACTCCGTATATGAAATGGGTTGTCCCCTCCGCAGTCCCTCGCTCTTTACGCTAAAGCTTTTAATTGTTTTAAAAAGTAGAATTGTGGCAAAGAGTCAAACTTTAGCGTAAAGAGCAAGGGACTGGGGAGGGGACAACCCATTTCATATACGGAGTAATTTCTGTTCGTTTTAAGTTTTAATGTCGCTCCTTACTTTCAGTTAAAAAAACTAGTTTTTTTTATTTAATCATATATGAGCTGGAGAATATTCATAAAAATATCAAATGCATGTGAAGCATCGTCTGTCTCATCAAAACTGGTTTCCATGACACCTTACTAAGTTCCTCAGCAAGGTTTTTTAACATTCTGCATCTTTAATTGACACATTTGCTTTTTTTCTACCTTTTTCTCCTTGGCTTTTTCTCCTTTTTCTCCTGTTTTTTTTAACATTCTGCTTCTTTAATTGACACATTTGCTTTTTTTTCTACCTTTTTCTCCTTGGCTTTTTCTCCTTTTTCTCCTGTTTTTTTTTTAACATTCTGCTTCTTTAATTGACACATTTGCTTTTTTTCTACCTTTTTCTTCTTGGCTTTTTCTCCTTTTTCTCCTGTTTTTTTTTTAACATTCTGCTTCTTTAATTGACACATTTGCTTTTTTTCTACCTTCTTCTCCTTGGCTTTTTCTCCTTTTTCTCCTGTTTTTTTTAACATTCTGCTTCTTTAATTGACACATTTGCTTTTTTTCTACCTTTTTCTCCTTGGCCTTTCCTCCTTTTTGTCCTGTTTTTTTTAACATTCTGCTTCTTTAATTGACACATTTGCTTTTTTTCTACCTTTTTCTCCTTGGCTTTTTCTCCTTTTTCTCCTGTTTTTTTTTAACATTCTGCTTCTTTAATTGACACATTTGCTTTTTTTTTTCTACCTTTTTCTCCTTGGCTTTTTCTCCTTTTTCTCCTGTTTTTTTTTTTAACATTCTGCTTCTTTAATTGACACATTTGCTTTTTTTCTACCTTTTTCTCCTTGGCTTTTTCTCCTTTTTCTCCTGTTTTTTTTTTAACATTCTGCTTCTTTAGTTGACACATTTGCTTTTTTTCTACCTTTTTCTCCTTGGCATTTGCAAGTGGCACAGAACCTATAACTGGGAAATGATCCGAGCATGGGAACACCAGAACATCAGCGGCACTAGATTTCAGGTACTTCGAACTAACAAAATTGTTATCTATTATAGTTGCTGAATGACTAAAGATACGTGTCGGGACCACAAGTCCCCAACAAGGGGAAATAAATCATTTGAAACCAATTTGAATTAATAGCATGTAAATCATACAAATCAAAATTATAATCTCCCATACAATTAAAATCCAACTGACTAAATGCCGCAGCTCTCATTGTCCCCCTGAAAGGACTTTACAACGGCATCTCTGAAATCTCACTAATTTTACCTCAAGATGGTACCCTAGCTTTTGTTCAGCCTTGGATATAGATAAGAAGTATTGCCATAAGTATTTCACATATTGACAAGAAGTATTACATTCTTCTTGTCTGTGGCCTGGGCTAGTAAACCCCGTCAGTCTCAAAGGGTTAGAATATTTTGCGTGACTGCGTTGTTTAAATTTCATATGATATTTTTTTCAATCCTGTCTAATAGCCGCAACTCCCTTTTGACTAGTCCATGCCTCCCTAGGGAGGCGCACCTTCCAGTTTAGAAAACGCTGGTTTACAGGAAGCATTGGCTATTTGAGTGGTAATACCTTGTGGCAACCACTATTGTGATGCATAATCGTTATACAATGATCAAAAGGGCCAGACTCTCGGCCAAGAGTGCCACCACCTGGGTAACCACTAACATCTTTAACTATCTTAAATATAAAACTTAAATATCTGAAATATTAAAACTAATATAGCTTTAGCTTTAAATATAAAGGCCTGTGAAAACGATAGATGTATATGAAAACCAGCCAAATACCGATTGAATCATTAATCAGTTCACTCTGGGGACAGAATATCCCTCTGGATATCCCCCCCTGGGATAGTCGAATGAAGAGCACTCTTTGATGCCAACTGAAGACGAAATTTGAATACGCCGCTCAATGAATGAGGTATACAGAAAGTAATCGTAGGTTCTCATGAAAAGTTAAAACCGCGAATATGGTTACTGGACATATGTTTGGGTAAAATATGAAGTGAATGGGAGAGAGGATCCCCCAAGAACTGCAGATCAGAGAGGCAAAATCGTGGTTTCAGGGTCACAGCTGGCCAACCAGCTGTCCAATGAGTGAATCGTCCATCATTCATGGCTACGAAAGGGGCTCCCCACCAAAAAAGAGACCAAATCTCCTTTATAATGGATAGGAGTAAATCAGATTCCTTGCAAAGCTTTCCAATCAAAACCCAAAATTCAATATAGCCCAATCTTTCCTTAGCCTATTGTAGTCTATTCAATTTTATTTTATGATTATTTGTAGTTTTTCTTAATAGGTCATGGAAATTTTCCTCCCTCGTATGCTTTTTCGTCTCATTGCAGTTTTTGTAATTTTCCCACTGGGTCTTGGACCTCTTTGTCCCCCCTGAGCTCTTTTTTCTTCTCTTGATTTTGTAATTCTCCTAATTTTCTATTGTTCAGCACTGCAGGCTGAGTCCATAAATACTTTTTTTTTTGTATTCCTTTTTTTCTTTTTCACTTTTCTCAGCTCTGTTGATCCTACAAAATAAATGATCATTAAATCTGAATTGGAATCCAGAGTCCACCATCTTTGACTGCATCTCTTTATTGTATTTGCGTTTAATATTCCTTTTCTCCCTTTTTTTTTCTTTTGCCGTAGTATTAAACAAATCTTCGTCAAATGGGAGTTGAATTTCCACATTTGGTTTTTCATATTTTACCGAAATTTCTCGGACTTAACGTTGAAAAGCGCGTACAATAAATTTATTCTAGTTTTTCTCTAACACAGTGAGTGGTTTCGCCTTGGCATGTACTTGTTGATGTCTTATTTTCCGTAAAAGTGTTCTGAAGTTTTTTGTTTTCTTAAAATATTCCCGAAAAATCAATTTCACGTGCCTTATTTTCGATATGATGTGGTCAAGCCACTTCTGCATCTTTCACCGTTAAACAAGTCTTACTTAAGGATAGGGTATTTCGAATATCCCCAAAGTCTCCTCTTACAAGAATATCTACTGCAAGAGTAGCTATTAAGCCTACTTTTATCGTTTTACTCTGGACTGTACAATCCTTCTTTGCAATTTCTATTCTCACCCAAGCAGGGTTGCCAACAGCGGTACAATTGTACCGTTTTGGTACATTTCACCTCTATAGGTACATTCTGGTACAATCACAAATTTCCTGGTACATTTTATACAATGTGGTATAATATGGTACAATAAGATTTGACTGGGTGTCAGGACGCAGGGAGCGGAGGAAATTGTAGTTTTTATTTGTCTTCTCTTCTAGAGTTTTAAGTTTTCCTTTATACATTTATTTAAGTGCCTGTTGTTGGCCTCTTGCGGTCATAATATAGTGTGAAACAGCAATGCCATCTGTGCGGTAAGTACGAACTAGGTGAGCAGATATTTGGAGGAGTGACACTAAAATCGTCCTTGCAGGGGAAAGAAGGTTTTCCAGATATCTTTGAAAGAATATATCTGATACTTTGTTCTCTTTATTGTAATGTAATTTTCCGATCGTCCACGTGTTGTACGTAGCAACAAATTTTTTTTCGTCTTGGTCGTAGCGCAACACGCAAAAAAAAAGATATGGTACAATTTTTTGATCAGTGGTACTTTTTTAGGGCGTTTTGCAGTACTTTTTCTTCCGAAGCATTGGCAACATTGCACCCAAGCAGACGGGCATTAGCCCGTCTCCATAATAACATATGGTTGTAATCGTATCATTATGGTTTATTTCTGTCTTTTTAATAAGGTCAGTTCGTACAGAAGTTTGCTCACTACTCGAGTCAATTGTCATGTTGATCGATTTTCCTTTTAGTTTTCTTTGTGTTTTATTTGATTTCACAAACTCGTCGATATTTCCTTTACCATGAGTTATAGCCCAACTTGTTTTTTATGCGTTGCTTTCTCATCTCTATTAAGGCGATCCTTAAAAAAAGGGTCCGAGGAATCACGTTTTACCGGATTATTAGCACTCGGAGCTTGAATATTATGTACTTTGCTTTTTAGAGAGGGTATCTTAGCCTCCAATTCTGTTTCGTTGGCCGGCCCATCCTCCCCCCTTGTCAACGAAGCTCTATTTTTTCCGTTTTAGCATTTAATGTCTGATAAACGTTTAATAGTCTCTCACTCATTGACATTCCTTAACGGGTTTCACAAGGTTTTTTAAGGGTTTCTATACGAGCCTGATGATATATTTCATTGGCTCGACTATCTTTTTCAATTCTATCCATACCAGCCTGATGATATATTTCATAGGCTCGCCCGACCCAACAATTTAATAGGTTCTTAATCCCCCGCCCAATTTAATAATTTACTTATTAATAAATGTCTAATAAACTAAACCATATTTATTCCTAACTTCTATCAGAGGCGACCTTTTTAGGTTCTATCGAACAGGTCTATGGTCAAGCCATAGTATCAATAAAAGTATATTATTTTATTTCTTGAATAACTAGCGCAGAAAAGTGATACTCAACATTTTTCAATATGAAATAAATATATCCAGTAGCATCCAGTGTGAGGCCAAAATATATATTGACAGGTTCAATGAAATTTCCTTCTTGCAAACGACTGTACATCTAGCTACGCCCGGAGCTATTTATTGCGCTAGCCGTTTGCAATTAGGAAGTACAAAAAAAGAAGGATTTATTTCATACGAATACATTTAAGAAAAAATTAAGTATAAGGAAAATCGATCCCCATTACAGTATATAGAAAAGAAAAAGAAAAAGAAAGAGAACAAATTAGTGAAGTTGGCGTATTCTTCTGTTTGTCACTACCTAAAACTTCCCTCAAAACCTTCCATGTTCCATTCGAGTTCCCTTTTGTTGCTTCAAGTTTTGATTCATAATAGATATTATCACAAGCTCTTCGTAAAGTATTCACTTGATTTCTTACTTTTTTGAACTCTTCAAAAATATCAGCACTTTTGCAACCTAAAAACGACCGATGCAGTAAATTCCTCTTCTTAATCATCTCAATAAGTTCTGGTGCGACCCAAGGTTTTCTTGATGATTCCTTTTTATTCCTCAACACTTTTAGTGGACATGTTTTATCATATATGAGCTGGAGAATATTCATAAAAATATCAAATGCATGTGAAGCATCGTCTGTCTCATCAAAACTGGTTTCCATGACACCTTACTAAGTTCCTCAGCAAAGTTTTTTAACATTCTGCATCTTTAATTGACACATTTGCTTTTTTCTACCTTTTTCTCCTTGGCTTTTTCTCCTGTTTTTTTTAATATTCTGCTTCTTTAATTGACACATTTGCTTTTTTTCTACCTTTTCCTCCTTGGCTTTTTCTACGAGGGAGGAAAATTTCCATGACCTATTAAGAAAAACTACAAATAATCATAAAATAAAATTGAATAGACTACAATAGGCTAAGGAAAGATTGGGCTATATTGAATTTTGGGTTTTGATTGGAAAGCTTTGCAAGGAATCTGATTTACTCCTATCCATTATAAAGGAGATTTGGTCTCTTTTTTGGTGGGGAGCCCCTTTCGTAGCAATGAATGATGGATGATTCACTCATCGGACAGCTGGTTGGCCAGCTGTGACCCTGAAACCACGATTTTGCCTCTCTGATCTGCAGTTCTTGGGGGATCCTCTCTCCCAATCACTTCATATTTTACCCAAACATATGTCCAGTAACCATATTCGCGGTTTTAACTTTTCATGAGAACCTACGATTACTTTCTGTATACCTCATTCATTGAGCGGCGTATTCAAATTTCGTCTTCAGTTGGCATCAAAGAGTGCTCTTCATTCGACTATCCCAGGGGGGATATCCAGAGGGATATTCTGTCCCCAGAGTGAACTGATTAATGATTCAAACGGTATTTGGCTGGTTTTCATATACATCTATCGTTTTCACACGCCTTTATATTTAAAGCTAAAGCTATATTAGTTTTAATATTTCAGATATTTAAGTTTTATATTTAAGATAGCTAAAGATGTTAGTGGTTACCCAGGTGGTGGCACTCTTGGCCGAGAGTCTGGCCCTTTTGATCATTGTATAACGATTATGCATCACAATAGTGGTTGCCGCAAGGTATTACCGCTCAAATAGCCAATGCTTCCTGTAAACCAGCGTTTTCTAAACTGGAAGGTGCGCCTCCCTAGGGAGGCACGGACTAGTCAAAAGGGAGTTGCGGCTATTAGACAGGATTGAAAGAGATATCATATGAAATTTAAACAACGCAGTCACGCAAAATATTCTAACCCTTTGAGACTGACGGGGTTTACTAGCCCAGGCCACAGACAAGAAGAATGTAATACTTCTTGTCAATATGTGAAATACTTATGGCAATACTTCTTATCTATATCCAATGCTGAACAAAAGCTAGGGTACCATCTTGAGGTAAAATTAGTGAGATTTCAGAGATGCCGTTGTAAAGTCCTTTCAGGGGGACAATGAGAGCTGCGGCATTTAGTCAGTTGGATTTTAATTGTATGGGAGATTATAATTTTGATTTGTATGATTTACATGCTATTAATTTAAATTGGTTTCAAATGATTTATTTCCCCTTGTTGGGGACTTGTGGTCCCGACACGTATCTTTAGTCATTCAGCAACTATAATAGATAACAATTTTGTTAGTTCGAAGTACCTGAAATCTAGTGCTGCTGATGTTCTGGTGTTCCCATGCTCGGATCATTTCCCAGTTATAGGTTCTGTGCCACTTGCAAATGCCAAGGAGAAAAAGGTAGAAAAAAAGCAAATGTGTCAACTAAAGAAGCAGAATGTTAAAAAAAAAACAGGAGAAAAAGGAGAAAAAGCCAAGGAGAAAAAGGTAGAAAAAAAGCAAATGTGTCAATTAAAGAAGCAGAATGTTAAAAAAAACCAGGAGAAAAAGGAGAAAAAGCCAATGAGAAAAAGGTAGAAAAAAAAGCAAATGTGTCAATTAAAGAAGCAGAATGTTAAAAAAAAAACAGGAGAAAAAGGAGAAAAAGCCAAGGAGAAAAATGTAGAAAAAAAGCAAATGTGTCAATTAAAGAAGCAGAATGTTAAAAAAAAAACAGGACAAAAAGGAGAAAAAGCCAAGGAGAAAAGGTAGAAAAAAAGCAAATGTGTCAATTAAAGAAGTAGAATGTTAAAAAAAACAGGAGAAAAAGGAGAAAAAGCCAAGGAGAAAAAGGTAGAAAAAAAGCAAATGTGTCAATTAAAGAAGCAGAATGTTAAAAAAAAAACAGGAGAAAAAGCCAAGGAGAAAAAGGTAGAAAAAAAGCAAATGTGTCAATTAAAGAAGGAGAATGTTAAAAAAAAAAAACAGGAGAAAAAGCCAAGGAGAAAAAGGTAGAAAAAAAGCAAATGTGTCAATTAAAGAAGCAGAATGTTAAAAAAAACAGGAGAAAAAGGAGAAAAAGCCAAGGAGAAAAAGGTAGAAAAAAATCAAATGTGTCAATTAAAGATGCAGAATGTTAAAAAGCCTTGCTGAGGAACTTAGTAAGGTGTCATGGAAACCAGTTTTGATGAGACAGACGATGCTTCACATGTATTTGATATTTTTATGAATATTCTCCAGCTCATATATGATAAAACATGTCCACTAAAAGTGTTGAGGAATAAAAAGGAATCATCAAGAAAACCTTGGGTCGCACCAGAACTTATTGAGATGATTAAGAAGAGGAATTTACTGCATCGGTCGTTTTTAGGTTGCAAAAGTGCTGATATTTTTGAAGAGTTCAAAAAAGTAAGAAATCAAGTGAATACTTTACGAAGAGCTTGTGATAATAGCTATTATGAATCAAAACTTGAAGCAACAAAAGGGAACTCGAATGGAACATGGAAGGTTTTGAGGGAAGTTTTAGGTAGTGACAAACAGAAGAATACGCCAACTTCACTAATTGTGGATGGAAGAGTCTACGTAGGCAAACACAGAACTTTGTGAATCAATTCAGTGCCTACTTCTCGATGATTGGTGAAGTAGTTCAAAAGGAAGGCCAGCCACTGAGTCAAGGAACAAGTGATGAAGCTTTCGCTGATGATAGGGGCCTGGGACTAATAATAAAGACCGAAGAAACGAATATACAGCAGTTGAAAGAAATTGTAAATAGGATTAAGTCACACTCTTAAGGTAGTGACGGTATAAACCTTAATTCCTTTAAGCTATGGTTTACTTCCTACCATGTCTTGTTTACTTGATTAATTTATCACTTAATCACTTGAATTAGTCTTCTCAACAATGATTTTCAAACCTATTCTAACACCCAGAACTTGTAAAACCTCTAAAAATTTATTCATTTTGCTCACATTTTCACCTAGGATGCTTAAATAATCCGCATAATTTAAGTCCAGGAGAGCTTTTCCTCCCCTTTTGACTCTGTAGTCTCCCATTGTATTTCCTCTCCTCCTTAAGACAAATTCCTTCAAAATGATCCGTATAAAAGGATAAAAGGGGATAGAACACAAAACTCCTGATTTAACGTGAAACCAGCTGCTAACCTCATTTCTTATCTCATTCTTTAACCGCAGCCGTGTTATTCTTGTATTTAGCACTAATCACCCTAATGCATTTGTTTGGTATACCATACGATGATAAGACGTTCGCTAAAGCTCTTTTATCTACGGAATCGAACGCTTGCTCATAACCTATAAAACTGAGGACCAAAGGTGTTTGATGACTTAGGGACTTCTAAATTATTAACCCAAAAAAATTTGGTCGACACATCCTCTACCTTATTTAAAACCGCACTGTTCTACTCTTCAAACTTTGTCTACAGTATCTTTCAGTCTAAAAAGCCTTGTATTGCTGAGTAATCTGCAAACTAGAGATACCAAACTAATGCCTCGATAATTATAACACTCACTCTTATCATCTTTCTTATGCAGTGGTTTAATTCAGGTTTTCCTAAAATCGGTAGGTACTTCCCTTTTTCCAAAAGTCATATTCGTAATCTTCAGTATCTTACTTCTAACCTTAGAGTCACTATATTTAAGAAATCATTTACCACACTATCAGCACCTGGAGTCTTATTATTTTGTAATCCTTTGATTACTATCTCGAATTCTTCCTCACAAAACAAATCACCTTCACATCCAAGGTATCACAAACTTTTTCATTTTCCTATGTATCTTTTCCTGAATCTCTGGCTCGGTTTAGCATATTTTAAGAAACTCATTTACCACACTATCAGCACTTGGTGCCTTACTATTTTTTATTCCTTTTATTGCTGTTGCTAATTCATCCTCATAAAACAAATCTTCCTTCATATCCAAGGTGTCACAAGCTTTTTCATTTTACTCTTTACCTTTTCGTGCAACTCTGCTTAGCACATTCTCAAAATGTTCTGTCCATCTCTCTTTAACTCTTTCCTTAGTACTAATTGGGGCCCCGTTCCCATCTTTAACTGTGTCTCTAAGTCCCGATTGACCAATCTCTCTCAATTTATTAACATGTCAGTGCATGCTGTCTAACTACATCTTCCAGATTCTCAGCAACTTTATCCATGGCCTCTATTTCACACCCCTTAGTACATATTTTAATGAGTTCCGCTAGCCCAATATTCCCAGCTTTTCTGCTTGAGATACGGCACCAAGATTGCCGTCTTAGCAACGTTTGAAGCTTGTTGATGGTGGAATTTATATGAAGAACGTAGATATGAGCAATAACTTTTTTATGAGCTACAAGAGATCTGTCTACAATGTTCTGGTAGCCTGCTAGCGCCACCCCTTGAAAAATGACACAAAAATTGCCATTTTAGTGAAATGGCACTTGCAGATTTGAAGGAGTCATTAAGCATCTCTATGATGTTCTGGTAGTTCACTAGGGCTGTTGAAGAAAAAAAAAAAAAAAAAAAAAAAAAAAAAAAACAACGGGAGACAGATCAGTGCTACTTATGGAAAAATATGATTCTCCTTTTTGTTCAAGGAGGGGGACTGTAATTTCCCTGTATAAGGCTTTTGACAACGATTATTCCAGTAGTACGCTTTTAACTTTAATCTGACGGCGTTTTTCAGGGGTTAGAGGCTTTTTTTCGGAATCACCATAAATTTTTTTTCGGAATAAACTTTTCCTTTAAGACGAACCAAAAAATTGGTTACCATTCCTGAGTCAATGTCAGATGGCAAAGCTTTTTCACTAGGCGGTTTTTTTCAAATGTATTTTTAATTTTTGGTTACTATGGGCTGTGGTTCGCTCTTTACTAAGTTGCAGCTACCGCTGCAGCCATGATAAAAGATTCTTCTCCAAAAACAATAGAGAAATGAATAAATGCTTACAAAACAACCAAAAGTAACGCATTTGTAGGGGTTTTATACCTAGCAGCTAAGGCAATAATTCAAATTGATTGCAGAGCCACAAATCTTTGTCACATAAAAGTATAATTCGCTGAAAATAGAAATACATAGTGTTTATGATGTATGGCCGCCATGTATGTAAACTTCTCTTTTTTTTATATTGGATTTTTCATATTGCCACAAGGTTCCGACAGAATTTGATAGACAAAGTTTGTTATTTCACGGAAACTATGGACCTCTGGTCAAATAGATGGGTGCAGTAATAGATTTTGGAAAGTGGCAGATAATTCAGACTTTACCGGTAAACGCGTGGCACCTGGTTCAAAAAGGAATCATAAATGGATTTTTAGAAGCACACGTGAAAGCATAAAGTGTCCTCACGGTCTTTCAAACATCCTCGCTGCCCTTTCCAAGCCTTTTTTTTTTTTAGAAAGACAGGTTTTCCGTATTACAAAGTTGGTCCACAGCCCTACCAATATCCCAGCACCCCTAGCTCTTGCAATTTTCCAGCAAAAAGCTCTGTATGTTACATCTTGTGTGAAATAAGATAGCACAAAGATATTTATTTGTTTACGATTCGAGAATCAAAGTGCATAAAAGGCCTTTCAATTTTCTCTTTTTCTATTATCAACATTTAAGAGCAAAAGTAGGCATCTCGTACTTTTTTTTTACTGGGATGTTTCGGCATGAAACTGCCTTCTTTGAGGCATCTCTCTCCCTAACTACATACAACACAATGAGAGAACCCTATTGCAGGAGTTCAAGTGCCTTTCTAAGTTTAGTAATTTGTTCATTGCATATAGATAGTATTTGTTATTGGGAAATATACGAACATTTTTTGCGGTGGAGTTTCCTGCAGGGAGACGGGATTGTCTGAGGAATTTCCAGTAAGAAGAAATTTTAGGAATAATTTTCTTTCAGCGAAGATGTATCTTCCATAAGGGGGTACTTTTCGAGAGGGGAAATTTTCCAAGGGGGATTTTTTCCTAGGGGTATATTCTTATGGGGATAAATTCGAAGGGGGTGTTTTTGGGAAGGGTATATTCCAGGGAGATATTTTCTGTCGGGGAGGTTGTTTTCCAGGGAGGACGCGAGGTAAATGCCTCCCCTTGATTCCAAAGATGTCTATTTGTATATCCGCTAAAAATGCTCCGTTTCTCCGTAGTTTCGTTGGAAAAAATTAATTTTTGTTTACATAAATGTTGACAAAACAGAAAAGTTTGTCTCTTATATTTTGAATCATATGTTTTAGCAAACACCCCCCCCCCCCCTCCTATGTTTCATTTAAAATAATGATTGATTTTAGAGGTTCATTCCAATGAATACTTATAGATCTAGTGCTCTTTTAAGTGAATCAATTTCATAGAATTAAAGTTTTAAAAAAATAAATTTCATCAGAGAAGCATTCCTCACCTTTTTTGGTCAAACACGACTATGAATTCGAAATCAAAAATTTTACAAATTAATTTGTTTGCTATACAGTACATTAGTAAAACTTTTAAAATACTTTTTCATGTATGATAAAGATTTTATAAATAATTAAAATGATTAATAGTATAATTTTAGTTCTCTATTTAAATAAATATATTTTTGTGTAAGGCATGCTTTTGAGCCAAATGATTGAGAAGAAAAAATTTAAATTGACGGGAAGATTGCCTACACTTTGAAGAATTTGAAAACAGCTAAAACACACACAAGTTAACACAAGTTAACAATTTTTGTAAAGCTCCCAAATTGGATCCGGTCAACGCCGGAGCCTCTAAATGGGAGCACGGAAATAGATCAAAACCATTTTCCCCAGAAGGAATTGTGTTAGAATAGTTAAAACAATAATTAAGAAAGTTTAGTAGTCATTGCAAAAGACTTGTGAGCCATATAAACATAGAACTCATTTAAGAAACAAAATCCACGCAGGTTTACGTTTGCTACCTTGGATGATTTTTTTTCGTTTGGTTTGGTGATTTTACTCTATTTAAGTTCAAAATACAGTGAGGCAAATTCTGATGAAAAATGCTATTCAACAGGCTTGATTGTCAGTGTAATAACATATTTCTAGCCTTCAACTGCTTCAATAAGCTGATATGGGATAAACTCTGGATGAGATTATTTTTTTTTTACCGAAAGTAAGGTGCGACATTAAAACTTAAGAAAAAACAGAAATTATTCCGTATTTAAAAGGGGCTGTCCCCTCCTCAAAGTCCTACTCTTTACGCTAAAGGGTTTAATTGTTTTAAAAAGTAGAGTAGTTAGAAAGAGTCAAACTTTAGCGCAAAGAGCGGGGAGTTGAGGAGGGGACAGCCACTTTCATATACGGAATACTTTCTGTTCGCTTTAGGTTTTAATGTCGTACCTTACTTTCAGTTTTAAAAAAACTAGTTTTTTATTTAATCTCATCCAGAGTATATCCCATCTCTGCTTATTATAGTAGTTGAAGACTAGAAATATGTTTATACTTAGGATGTGAATTAGGCTAAAATAGAAATAATATATTTCTGAACCAGCAACAAACATAAAATCAAGCCGATTTTCCTAGATCCTACGACTTCTCTCTATTACATTGTCGTTTGGTTTGGTGATTTTACTCTATTTAAGTTCAAAATACAGTGAGGCAAATTCTGATGAAAAATGCTATTCAACAGGCTTGATTGTTAGTGTAATAACATATTTCTAGCCTTCAACTACTATAATAAGCTGATATGGGATAAACTCTGGATGAGATTATTTTTTTTAACCGAAAGTAAGGTGTGACATTAAAACTTAAAAAAAAAAAACAGAAATTATTCCGTATTTAAAAGGGGCTGTCCCCTCCTCAAAGTCCTACTTTTTACGCTAAAGGGTTTAATTGTTTTAAAAAGTAGAGTAGTTAGAAAGAGTCAAACTTTAGCGCAAAGAGCGGGGCGTTGAGGAGGGGACAACCACTTTCATATACGGTATACTTTCTGTTCGCTTTACGTTTTAATGTCGTACCTTACTTTCAGTTTAAAAAAAAAACTAGTTTTTTATTTAATCTCATCCAGAGTATATCCCATCTCTGCTTATTATAGTAGTTGAAGACTAGAAATATGTTTATACTTAGGATGTGATTTAGGCTAAAATAGAAATAATATATTTCTGAACCAGCAACAAACATAAAATCAAGCCGATTTTCCTAGATCCTACGACTTCTCTCTATTACATTGTCTTTTAATTTCCTTCCTTATTAATATTAAATAAAACAAACTAGTTTTTTTTAACTGAAAGTAAGGAGCGACATTAAAACTTAAAACGAACAGAAATTACTTCGTATATGAAAGGGGCTGCTTCCTCATCAACACCCAACTCTTTACACTAAAGTTTGATTCTTTCTCTCAACTCTTCTTTTTGAAACAGTAAAAAACTTTAGCGTAAAGAGTGGGGCGTTGATGAGGAAGCAGTCTTGTTGATGAGGACTTGTGCTTATTTTTCCCACCAAGTCTCATCCCGATCCCTCCACTCTATGTATTTTCCAAGTTTCAGGTTTCCCCCTCCCAACTCCCCCCCCCAGTGTCACCAGATCCGGTCGGGATTTAAAATAAGAGCTCTGAAACACGATATGTTTCTAAATATTAAATTTCATTGAGATCCAATCACCCGTTCGTAAGTTAAAAATGCCTCATTTTTTTCTAATTTTTCAGAATTAAATTGTTACATTTATTGAATTAAATTGTTACTATTATTGTTATATTTACTACTACTATTACTACTACTACTTCCATCGCAATTACTTGTAAAGCTAACAGCATTGAGCTAGAAATTTCAAGAAGTATATAAACATACAGGTTATCAAAAGGACATATCAGCAATGTCATAGGAATAGCTAATTTTATTGAGTTTAAACTTCCAGGACTTAATGAGACGGATATTTTATTGACCAAAAGGCAATATGTTAGTACAACTGATGCTAGTAGTACTACCACAATTACTATTAAAACTATTGCTAGCAATAAAAAACAAGTTTTTTTCAACTGAAAGTAAGGAGCAACATTAAAACTTAATATGAACAGAAACTATTCCGTATGTTTAAGGGGCTGTCCCCTCCTCAACGTCCCGCTCTTTATGCTAAAGTTTGATTCTTTGTCATAGTTCTACTTTTTAAAACAAAAAAAAAAGTTTGACTCTTCGTCACAGTTCTAATTTTTAAAACAATAAAAACTTAAGTGCCCCCTACCCTCCATCCCATCCCCCCCACGCAAATAAGTACCCCTGAAAACGTCTGTACACTTCCCAATAACCATTACTGTATGTAAACATTGGTTAAAGTTCGTAATTTGAAGCCCCTCTCCGGGGACTTGGGGGATTAAGTCTTCCCCAAAGACATAGTTACTAGGTTTTTCAACTATACTGAACAAAATGGCTACCTCAAAATTTTGATCCGGTTGCTTCGGGAAAAAATGAGCCTGGGTGGGGGCCTTCCAATTTTTTTGGTCACTTAAAAAGGGCATTAGAACTTTTAATTCCCGTCAGAATGAACCCTGTCGCGAAATTCTAGGACAACTGTGTCGATACTATGCCCCCTGGAAAAAAAAAACAAAGAGAAACAAATAAACACGCATTCGCGATTTGTCTCCTGGCAAAAGAAATACAAATTCCTTTCTACAGTTCGTTACCACGAACTGTTTGATGCTATTGCTAGTAATATCAATACTACTACTATGACTACTATAGCAACTATCAAATAGTTCGTGGTAACGAACTGTAGTAAAGAGCGACCCGGCTCAATAGTAAACAAAACTCTAAAAAACGAGATTTTGATACTAAAAGATACATCAAAAGAATCGTATTTTTATGTTGATTTTAAATATATAAGTTTCATCAAATTTATTCTCTATCATCAAAAGTTACGAGCCTGAGAAAAATTTGCCTTTTTTGGAAAATAGGGGGAAACACCCCCTAAAATTCATAGAATCTTAACAAAAATCACACCATCGCATTCAGCGTATCATAGAACTCTACTACAAAAGGTTCCAGCTCCTATCTACAAAAATGTGGAACTTTGTATAACTTACGTTATACATGGGATGTGGGAGGATCTTTCCTTGGATGAATGTGTTATGGGGGAAGAGAAATTCAATGAAGGGGGCGCAAGATTCTCTAGCATTATTATCAAAAAGCAATGAAAAAATAAACATGAAAAAGCTTTTTCAACTGGAAGTAAGGAACAGCATTAAAACATAAAACGAACAGAAATTATTACGCATATGAGGGGTTTACCTCCTCCTAAATACCTCGCTCTTTATGCTAAAGTATTTTAAGCAATTTCAACTATTTATTCTACGGCCTTTCTGATTCAGGGGCCATTCTTAAAGATTGGGACAAAATTTAAGCTTAGTGTAAAGAACGAGGAATTAAAGAGGGGACAAACCTCCTCATACACATAATCCAAATATAATTCCGTAAGTTATTCAGTAAGATGTTTTTTCTGTTTAATAAGGTAGAATTGAGAGAAAGAGTCAAACTTTAGCGTAAAGAGCGGGGCATTGAGAAGGAAACAGCCCCTTTCATGCACGTAGCAATTTCTGCTCGTTTTAAGTTTTAATGTCGCTCCTTACTTTCAGTTAAAAACAACTAGTTTTTTTATTTAATACCTAAGAGCATGAAGGTGAAATTTCCAAAAAATTTGATGGAAAGGTGAGCTGAATCATATCACGTCGTTTGTGTGCAGGTTGTCAAAATTTGTAACAGCAATATCTTATGAACAGTTTGGTCTGTTAAGTTGAAAATAACAGGGCTTGATGTGAGGGATGTTGAACTAACAAAAAGAATTTTTTTTTTCCTAATGAAATCGCTTCTACTCATATTACTACTGCTGTTAATATTACTTCTATACAACTTCTAATACAACTTCTTTTGTTACTACTGCCACTGGACTGATGAAACTTTCAACACTGATTAAGCTGAAACTTTCAGCACGTGTTGAAGGGGATGTTGAAGAAACCAAAGGTGCTATGCGCATACTGCTACTAATTCTGCACAACAATTCCTTTTTTGCAAGCTAAGGGTAGTAGGGTAAAGCTTTTAAAGAATATTTCGGTGGATGCTGAAGTAAATCAAAACAAAATAAGGGCAAGTGGACTTTCAATAAGGTGACGAAGTAATATCTCAAGTAAGTTATGCCTTTAAGGATTAGTTGAGGGGTAATTTGAACTAGCCAGAAGGCGCTATATGAATACTTTCAATTCAAGCAATTCTAGCAAAAAGTTTTGTTTACTATTGAGCCGGGTCGCTCTTTACTACAGTTCGTTACCACGAACTATTTGATAGTTGCTATAGTAGTCATAGTAGTAGTATTGATATTACTAGCAATAGCATCAAACAGTTCGTGGTAACGAACTGTAGAAAGGAATTTGTATTTCTTTTGCCAGGAGACAAATCGCGAATGCGTGTTTATTTGTTTCTCTTTGTTTGTTTTTTTCCAGGGGGCATAGTATCGACCCAGTTGTCCTAGAATTTCGCGAGAGGGTTCATTCTGACGGGAATTAAAAGTTCTAATGCCCTTTTTAAGTGACCAAAAAAATTGGAAGGTCCCCACCCAGGCTCATTTTTTCCCGAAGCAACCGGATCAAAATTTTGAGGTAGCCATTTTGTTCAGTATAGTTGAAAAACCTAGTAACTATGTCTTTGGGGAAGACTTAATCCCCCAAGTCCCCGGAGAGGGGCTTCAAATTACGAACTTTAACCAATGTTTACATACAGTAATGGTTATTGGGAAGTGTACAGACGTTTTCAGGGGTACTTATTTGCGTCGGGGGGGTGGGATGGAGGGTAGGGGGCACTTAAGTTTTTATTGTTTTAAAAATTAGAACTGTGACGAAGAGTCAAACTTTTTTATTGTTTTAAAAAGTAGAACTATGACAAAGAATCAAACTTTAGCAAAAAGAGCGGGACGTTGAGGAGGGGACAGCCCCTTAAAAAACTAGTTTTTTTTAAACTGAAAGTAAGGTACGACATTAAAACCTATAGCGAACAGAAAGTATTCCGTATATGAAAGTGGCTGTCCCCTCCTCAACTCCCCGCTCTTTGCGCTAAAGTTTGACTCTTTTTAACTACTCTACTTTTTAAAACAATTAAACCCTTTAGCGTAAAGAGTAGGACTTTGAGGAGGGGACAGCCCCTTTTAAATACGGAATAATTTCTGTTTTTTCTTAAGTTATAATGTCGCACCTTACTTTCGGTAAAAAAAAAATAATCTCATCCAGAGTTTATCCCATATCAGCTTATTGAAGCAGTTGAAGGCTAGAAATATGTTATTACACTGACAATCAAGCCTGTTGAATAGCATTTTTCATCAGAATTTGCCTCACTGTATTTTGAACTTAAATAGAGTAAAATCACCAAACCAAACGAAAAAAAATCATCCAAGGTAGCAAACGTAAACCTGCGTGGATTTTGTTTCTTAAATGAGTTCTATGTTTATATGGCTCACAAGTCTTTTGCAATGACTACTAAACTTTCTTAATTATTGTTTTATCTATTCTAACACAATTCCTTCTGGGGAAAATGGTTTTGATCTATTTCCGTGCTCCCGTTTAGAGGCTCCGGCTTTGACCGGATCCAATTTGGGAGCTCTTCAAAAATTGTTAACTTTTGTTTGTTCTAGCTGTTTTCAAATTCTTCTAAGTGTAGGCAATCTTCCCGTCAATTTAAATTTTTTCTTCTAAATCATTTGGCTCAAAAGCATGCCTTACACAAAAATATATTAATTTAAATAGAGAACTAAAATTATACTATTAATCATTTTAATTATTTATAAAATCTTTATCATACATGAAAAAGTATTTTAAAAGTTTTACTAATGTACTGTATAGCAAACAATTCATAGTCGTGTTTGACCAAAAAAGGTGAGGAATGCTTCTCTGATGAAATTTATTTTTTAAAAACTTTAATTCTATGAAATTGATTCACTTAAAAGAGCACTAGATCTATAAGTATTCATTGGAATGAACCTCTAAAATCAATCATTATTTTAAATGAAACATAGGAGGGGGGGTGTTTTCTAAAACATATGATTCAAAATATAAGAGACAAACTTTTCTGTTTTGTCAACATTTATGTAAACAAAAATTAATTTTTTCCAACGAAACTACGGAGAAACGGAGCATTTTTAGCGGATATACAAATAGACATCTTTGGAATCAAGGGGAGGCATTTACCTCGCGTCCTCCCTGGAAAACAACCTCCCCGACAGAAAATATCTTCCTGGAATATACCCTTCCCAAAAACACCCCCTTCGAATTTATCCCCATAAGAATATACCCCTAGGAAAAAATCCCCCTTGGAAAATTTCCCCTCTCGAAAAGTACCCCCTCATGGAAGATACATCTTCGCTGAAAGAAAATTATTCCTAAAATTTCTTCTTACTGGAAATTCCTCAGACAATCCCGTCTCCCTGCAGGAAACTCCACCGCAAAAAATGTTCGTATATTTCCCAATAACAAATACTATCTATATGCAATGAACAAATTACTAAACTTAGAAAGGCACTTGAACTCCTGCAATAGGGTTCTTTCATTGTGTTGTATGTAGTTAGGGAGAGAGATGCCTCAAAGAAGGCAGTTTCATGCCGAAACATCCCAGTAAAAAAAAAGTACGAGATGCCTACTTTTGCTCTTAAATGTTGATAATAGAAAAAGAGAAAATTGAAACGCCTTTTATGCACTTTGATTCTCGAATCGTAAACAAATAAATATCTTTGTGCTATCTTATTTCACACAAGATGTAACATACAGAGCTTTTTCCTGGAAAATTGCAAGAGCTAGGGGTGCTGGGATATTGGTAGGGCTGTGGACCAACTTTGTAATACGGAAAACCTGTCTTTCTAAAAAAAAAAGGCTTGGAAAGGGCAGCGAGGATGTTTGAAAGACCGTGAGGACACTTTATGCTTTCACGTGTGCTTCTAAAAATCCATTTATGATTCCTTTTTGAACCAGGTGCCACGCGTTTACCGGTAAAGTCTGAATTATCTGCCACTTTCCAAAATCTATTACTGCACCCATCTATTTGACCAGAGGTCCATAGTTTCCGTGAAATAACAAACTTTGTCTATCAAATTCTGTCGGAACCTTGTGGCAATATGAAAAATCCAATATAAGAAAAAGAGAAGTTTACATACATGGCGGCCATACATCATAAACACTATGTATTTCTATTTTCAGCGAATTATACTTTTATGTGACAAAGATTTGTGGCTCTGCAATCAATTTGAATTATTGCCTTAGCTGCTAGGTATAAAACCCCTACAAATGCGTTACTTTTGGTTGTTTTGTAAGCATTTATTCATTTTTTCTATTGTTTTTGGAGAAGAATCTTTTATCATGGCTGCAGCGGTAGCTGCAACTTAGTAAAGAGTGAACCACAGCCCATAGTAACCAAAAATTAAAGAATACATTTGAAAAAAACCGCCTAGTGAAAAAGCTTTGCCATCTGACATTGACTCAGGAATGGTAACCAATTTTTTGGTTCGTCTTAAAGGAAAAGTTTATTCCGAAAAAAAATATATGGTGATTCCGAAAAAAAGCCTCTAACCCCTGAAAAACGCCGTCAGATTAAAATTAAAAGCGTACTACTGGAATAATCGTTGTCAAAAGCCTTATACAGGGAAATTACAGTCCCCCTCCTTGAACAAAAAGGAGAATCATATTTTTCCATAAGTAGCACTGATCTGTCTCCCGTTGTTTTTTTTTTTTTTTTTTTTTTTTTTTTTTTTTTTTTTTCTTCAACAGCCCTAGTGAACTACCAGAACATCATAGAGATGCATAATGATTCCTTCAAATCTGCAAGTGCCATTTCACTAAAATGGCAATTTTTGTGTCATTTTTCAAGGGGTGGCGCTAGCAGGCTACCAGAACATTGTAGACAGATCTCTTGTAGCTCTTAAAAAAAGTTATTGCTCATATCTACGTTCTTCATATAAATTCCACCATCAACAAGCTCCAAACGTTACTAAGACGGCAATCTTGGTGCCGTATCTCAAGCAGAAAAGCTGGGGCTATTGGGCTAGCGGAACTCATTAAAATATGTACTAAGGGGTGTGAAATAGAGGCCATGGATAAAGTTGCCGAGAATCTGGAAGATGTAGTTAGACAGCATGCACTGACATGTTAATAAATTGAGAGAGATTGGTCAATCGGGACTTAGAGACACAGTTAAAGATGGGAACGGGGCCCCAATTAGTACTAAGGAAAGAGTTAAAGAGAGATGGACAGAACATTTTGAGAATGTGCTAAGCAGAGTTGCACGAAAAGGTAAAGAGTAAAATGAAAAAGCTTGTGATACCTTGGATATGAAGGAAGATTTGTTTTATGAGGATGAATTAGCAACAGCAATAAAAGGAATAAAAAATAGTAAGGCACCAAGTGCTGATAGTGTGGTAAATGAGTTTCTTAAAATATGCTAAACCGAGCCAGAGATTCAGGAAAAGATACATAGGAAAATGAAAAAGTTTGTGATACCTTGGATGTGAAGGTGATTTGTTTTGTGAGGAAGAATTCGAGATAGTAATCAAAGGATTACAAAATAATAAGACTCCAGGTGCTGATAGTGTGGTAAATGATTTCTTAAATATAGTGACTCTAAGGTTAGAAGTAAGATACTGAAGATTACGAATATGACTTTTGGAAAAAGGGAAGTACCTACCGATTTTAGGAAAACCTGAATTAAACCACTGCATAAGAAAGATGATAAGAGTGAGTGTTATAATTATCGAGGCATTAGTTTGGTATCTCTAGTTTGCAGATTACTCAGCAATACAAGGCTTTTTAGACTGAAAGATACTGTAGATAAAGTTTTAAGAGTAGAACAGTGCGGTTTTAAATAAGGTAGAGGATGTGTCGACCAAATTTTTTTGGGTTAATAATTTAGAAGTCCCTAAGTCATCAAACACCTTTGGTCCTCAGTTTTATAGGTTATGAGCAAGCGTTCGATTCCGTAGATAAAAGAGCTTTAGCGAACGTCTTATCATCGTATGGTATACCAAACAAATGCATTAGGGTGATTAGTGCTAAATACAAGAATAACACGGCTGCGGTTAAAGAATGAGATAAGAAATGAGGTTAGCAGCTGGTTTCACGTTAAATCAGGAGTTTTGTGTTCTATCCCCTTTTATACGGATCATTTTGAAGGAATTTGTCTTAAGGAGGAGAGTAAATACAATGGGAGACTACAGAGTCAAAAGGGGAGGAAAAGCTCTCCTGGACTTAAATTATGCGGATTATTTAAGCATCCTAGGTGAAAATGTGAGCAAAATGAATAAATTTTTAGAGGTTTCACAAGTTCTGGGTGTTAGAATAGGTTTGAAAATCATTGTTGAGAAGACTAATTCAAGTGATTAAGTGATAAATTAATCAAGTAAACAAGACATGGTAGGAAGTAAACCATAGCTTAAAGGAATTAAGGTTTATACCGTTACTACCTTAAGAGTGTGACTTAATACTATTTACAATTTCTTTCAACTGCTGTATATTCGTTTCTTCGGTCTTTATTATTAGTCCCAGGCCCCTATCATCAGCGAAAGCTTCATCACTTGTTCCTTGACTCAGTGGCTGGCCTTCCTTTTGAACTACTTCACCAATCATCGAGAAGTAGGCACCGAATTGATTCACAAAGTTCTGTGTTTGCCTACGTAGACTCTTCCATCCACAATTAGTGAAGTTGGCGTATTCTTCTGTTTGTCACTACCTAAAACTTCCCTCAAAACCTTCCATGTTCCATTCGAGTTTTGGCTTTTTCTCCTTTTTCTCCTGTTTTTTTTTAACATTCTGCTTCTTTAATTGACACATTTGCTTTTTTTTCTACCTTTTTCTCCTTGGCTTTTTCTACGAGAGAGGAAAATTTCCATGACCTATTAAGAAAAACTACAAATAATCATAAAATAAAATTGAATAGACTACAATAGGCTAAGGAAAGATTGGGCTATATTGAATTTTGGGTTTTGATTGGAAAGCTTTGCAAAGAATCTGATTTACTCCTATCCATTATAAAGGAGATTTGGTCTCTTTTTTGGTGGGGAGCCCCTTTCGTAGCCATGAATGATGGACGATTCACTCATCGGACAGCTGGTTGGCCAGCTGTGACCCTGAAACCACGATTTTGCCTCTCTGATCTGCAGTTCTTGGGGGATCCTATCTCCCAATCACTTCATATTTTACCCAAACTTATGTCCAGTAACCATATTCGCGGTTTTAACTTTTCATGAGAACCTACGATTACTTTCTGTATACCTCATTCATTGAGCGGCGTATTCAAATTTCGTCTTCAGTTGGCATCAAAGAGTGCTCTTCATTCGACTATCCCAGGGGGGGATATCCAGAGGGATATTCTGTCCCCAGAGTGAACTGATTAATGATTCACACGGTATTTGGCTGGTTTTCATATACATCTATCGTTTTCACAGGCCTTTATATTTAAAGCTAAAGCTATATTAGTTTTAATATTTCAGATATTTAAGTTTTATATTTAAGATAGCTAAAGATGTTAGTGGTTACCCAGGTGGTGGCACTCTTGGCCGAGAGTCTGGCCCTTTTGATCATTGTATAACGATTATGCATCACAATAGTGGTTGCCACAAGGTATTACCGCTCAAATAGCCAATGCTTCCTATAAACCAGCGTTTTCTAAACTGGAAGGTGCGCCTCCCTAGGGAGGCACGGACTAGTCAAAAGGGAGTTGCGGCTATTAGACAGGATTGAAAAAGATATCATATGAAATTTAAACAACGCAGTCACGCAAAATATTCTAACCCTTTGAGACTGACGGGGTTTACTAGCCCAGGCCACAGACAAGAAGAATGTAATACTTCTTGTCAATATGTGAAATACTTATGGCAATACTTCTTATCTATGTCCAAGGCTGAACAAAAGCTAGGGTACCATCTTGAGGTAAAATTAGTGAGATTTCAGAGATGCCGTTGTAAAGTCCTTTCAGGGGGACAATGAGAGCTGCGGCATTTAGTCAGTTGGATTTTAATTGTATGGGAGATTATAATTTTGATTTGTATGATTTACATGCTATTAATTTAAATTGGTTTCAAATGATTTATTTCCCTTTGTTGGGGACTTGTGGTCCCGACACGTATCTTTAGTCATTCAGCAACTATAATAGATAACAATTTTGTTAGTTCGAAGTACCTGAAATCTAGTGCTGCTGATGTTCTGGTGTTCCCATGCTCGGATCATTTCCCAGTTATAGGTTCTGTGCCACTTGCAAATGCCAAGGAGAAAAAGGTAGAAAAAAAGCAAATGTGTCAACTAAAGAGGCAGAATGTTAAAAAAAAACAGGAGAAAAAGGAGAAAAAGCCAAGGAGAAAAAGGTAGAAAAATAGCAAATGTGTCAATTAAAGAAGCAGAATGTTAAAAAAAAAAACCAGGAGAAAAAGGAGAAAAAGCCAAGGAGAAAAAGGTAGAAAAAAAAGCAAATGTGTCAATTAAAGAAGCAGAATGTTAAAAAAAAAACAGGAGAAAAAGGAAAAAAAGCCAAGGAGAAAAAGGTAGAAAAAAAGCAAATGTGTCAATTAAAGAAACAGAATGTTAAAAAAAAACAGGAGAAAAAGGAGAAAAAGCCAAGGAGAAAAAGGTAGAAAAAAAGCAAATGTGTCAATTAAAGAAGCAGAATGTTAAAAAAAACAGGAGAAAAAGGAGAAAAAGCCAAGGAGAAAAAGGTAGAAAAAAAGCAAATGTGTAAATTAAAGAAGCAGAATGTTAAAAAAAACAGGAGAAAAAGGAGAAAAAGCCAAGGAGAAAAAGGTAGAAAAAAAGCAAATGTGTCAATTAAAGAAGCAGAATGTTAAAAAAAAAACAGAAGAAAAAGGAGAAAAAGCCAAGGAGAAAAAGGTAGAAAAAAGCAAATGTGTCAATTAAAGAAGCAGAATGTTAAAAAAAACAGGAGAAAAAGGAGAAAAAGCCAAGGAGAAAAAGGTAGAAAAAAAGCAAATGTGTCAATTAAAGAAGCAGAATATTAAAAAACCTTGCTGAGGAACTTAGTAAGGTGTCATGGAAACCAGTTTTGATGAGACAGACGATGCTTCACATGCATTTGATATTTTTATGAATATTCTCCAGCTCATATATGATAAAACATGTCAACTAAAAGTGTTGAGGAATAAAAAGGAATCATCAAGAAAACCTTGGGTCGCACCAGAACTTATTGAGATGATTAAGAAGAGGAATTTAGTGCATCGGTCGTTTTTAGGTTGCAAAAGTGCTGATATTTTTGAAGAGTTCAAAAAAGTAAGAAATCAAGTGAATACTTTACGAAGAGCTTGTGATAATAGCTATTATGAATCAAAACTTGAAGCAACATAAGGGAACTCGAATGGAACATGGAAGGTTTTGAGGGAAGTTTTAGGTAGTGACAAACAGAAGAATACGCCAACTTCACTAATTTGTTCTCTTTCTTTTTCTTTTTCTTTTCTATATACTGTAATGGGGATCGATTTTCCTTATACTTAATTTTTTCTTAAATGTATTCGTATGAAATAAATCCTTCTTTTTTTGTACTTCCTAATTGCAAACGGCTAGCGCAATAAATAGCTCCGGGCGTAGCTAGATGTACAGTCGTTTGCAAGAAGGAAATTTCATTGAACCTGTCAATATATATTTTGGCCTCACATTGGATGCTACTGGATATATTTATTTCATATTGAAAAATGTTGAGTATCACTTTTCTGCGCTAGTTATTCAAGAAATAAAATAATATACTTTTATTGATACTATGGCTTGACCATAGACCTGTTCGATAGAACCTAAAAAGGTCGCCTCTGATAGAAGTTAGGAATAAATATGGTTTAGTTTATTAGACATTTATTAATAAGTAAATTATTAAATTGGGCGGGGGATTAAGCACCTATTAAATTGGTGGGTCGGGCGAGCCTATGAAATATATCATCAGGCTGGTATGGATAGAATTGAAAAAGATAGTCAAGCCAATGAAATATATCATCAGGCTCGTATGGAAACCCTTAAAAAACCTTGCGAAACCCGTTAAGGAATGTCAATGAGTGAGAGACTATTAAACGTTTATCAGACATTAAATGCTAAAACGGAAAAAATAGAGCTTCGTTGACAAGGGGGGAGGATGGGCCGGCCAACGAAACAGAATTGGAGGCTAAGATACCCTCTCTAAAAAGCAAAGTACATAATATTCAAGCTCCGAGTGCTAATAATCCGGTAAAACGTGATTCCTCGGACCCTTTTTTTAAGGATCGCCTTAATAGAGATGAGAAAGCAACGCATAAAAAAACAAGTTGGGCTATAACTCATGGTAAAGGAAATATCGACGAGTTTGTGAAATCAAATAAAACACAAAGAAAACTAAAAGGAAAATCGATCAACATGACAATTGACTCGAGTAGTGAGCAAACTTCTGTACGAACTGACCTTATTAAAAAGACAGAAATAAACCATAATGATACGATTACAACCATATGTTATTATGGAGACGGGCTAATGCCCGTCTGCTTGGGTGCAATGTTGCCAATGCTTCGGAAGAAAAAGTACTGCAAAACGCCCTAAAAAAGTACCACTGATCAAAAAATTGTACCATATCTTTTTTTTTGCGTGTTGCGCTACGACCAAGACGAAAAAAAATTTGTTGCTACGTACAACACGTGGACGATCGGAAAATTACATTACAATAAAGAGAACAAAGTATCAGATATATTCTTTCAAAGATATCTGGAAAACCTTCTTTCCCCTGCAAGGACCATTTTAGTGTCACTCCTCCAAATAGCTGCTCACCTAGTTCGTACTTACCGCACAGATGGCATTGCTGTTTCACACTATATTATGACCGCAAGAGGCCAACAACAGGCACTTAAATAAATGTATAAAGGAAAACTTAAAACTCTAGAAGAGAAGACAAATAAAAACTACAATTCCCTCCGCTCCCTGCGTCCTGACACCCAGTCAAATCTTATTGTACCATATTATACCACATTGTATAAAATGTACCAGGAAATTTGTGATTGTACCAGAATGTACCTATAGAGGTGAAATGTACCAAAACGGTACAATTGTACCGCTGTTGGCAACCCTGCTTGGGTGAGAATAGAAATTGCAAAGAAGGATTGTACAGTCCAGAGTAAAACGATAAAAGTAGGCTTAATAGCTACTCTTGCAGTAGATATTCTTGTAAGAGGAGACTTTGGGGATATTCGAAATACCCTATCCTTAAATAAGACTTGTTTAACGGTGAAAGATGCAGAAGTGGCTTGACCACATCATATCGAAAATAAGGCACGTGAAATTGATTTTTCGGGAATATTTTAAGAAAACAAAAAACTTCAGAACACTTTTACGGAAAATAAGACATCAACAAGTACATGCCAAGGCGAAACCACTCACTGTGCTAGAGAAAAACTAGAATAAATTTATTGTACGCGCTTTTCAACGTTAAGTCCGAGAAATTTCGGTAAAATATGAAAAACCAAATGTGGAAATTCAACTCCCATTTGACGAAGATTTGTTTAATACTACGGCAAAAGAAAAAAAAGGGAGAAAAGGAATATTAAACGCAAATACAATAAAGAGATGCAGTCAAAGATGGTGGACTCTGGATTCCAATTCAGATTTAATGATCATTTATTTTGTAGGATCAACAGAGCTGAGAAAAGTGAAAAAGAAAAAAAGGAATACAAAAAAAAAAGTATTTATGGACTCAGCCTGCAGTGCTGAACAAAAGAATATTAGGAGAATTACAAAATCAAGAGAAGAAAAAAGAGCTCAGGGGGGACAAAGAGGTCCAAGACCCAGTGGGAAAATTACAAAAACTGCAATAAGACGAAAAAGCATACGAGGGAGGAAAATTTCCATGACCTATTAAGAAAAGCTACAAATAATCATAAAATAAAATTGAATAGACTACAATAGGCTAAGGAAAGATTGGGCTATATTGAATTTTGGGTTTTGATTGGAAAGCTTTGCAAGGAATCTGATTTACTCCTATCCATTATAAAGGAGATTTGGTCTCTTTTTTGGCGGGGAGCCCCTTTCGTAGTCATGAATGATGAACGATTCACTCATCGGACAGCTGGTTGGCCAGCTGTGACCCTGAAACCACGATTTTGCCTCTCTGATCTGCAGTTCTTGGGGGATCCTCTCTCCCAATCACTTCATATTTTACCCAAACATATGTCCAGTAACCATATTCGCGGTTTTAACTTTTCATGAGAACCTACGATTACTTTCTGTATACCTCATTCATTGAGCGGCGTATTCAAATTTCGTCTTCAGTTGGCATCAAAGAGTGCTCTTCATTCGACTATCCTAGGGGGGGATATCCAGAGGGATATTCTGTCCCCAGAGTAAACTGATTAATGATTCACACGGTATTTGGCTGGTTTTCATATACATCTATCGTTTTCACACGCCTTTATATTTAAAGCTAAAGCTATATTAGTTTTAATATTTCAGATATTTAAGTTTTATATTTAAGATAGCTAAAGATGTTAGTGGTTACCCAGGTGGTGGCACTCTTGGCCGAGAGTCTGGCCCTTTTGATCATTGTATAACGATTATGCATCACAATAGTGGTTGCCGCAAGGTATCACCGCTCAAATAGCCAATGCTTCCTATAAACCAGCGTTTTCTAAACTGGAAGGTGCGCCTCCCTAGGGAGGCACGGACTAGTCAAAAAGGAGTTGCGGCTATTAGACAGGATTGAAAAAGATATCATATGAAATTTAAACTACGCAGTCACGCAAAATATTCTAACCCTTTGAGACTGACGGGGTTTACTAGCCCAGGCCACAGACAAGAAGAATGTAATACTTCTTGTCAATATGTGAAATACTTATGGCAATACTTCTTATCTATGTCCAAGGCTGAACAAAAGCTAGGGTACCATCTTGAGGTAAAATTAGTGAGATTTCAGAGATGCCGTTTGAAAGTCTTTTCAGGTGGACAATGAGAGCTGCGGCATTTAGTCAGTTGGATTTTAATTGTATGGGAGATTATAATTTTGATTTGTATGATTTACATGCTATTAATTTAAATTTGATGGTTTCAAATGATTTATTCCCCCTTGTTGGGGACTTGTGGTCCCAACACGTATCATTAGTCATTCAGCAACTATAATAGATAACAATTTTGTTAGTTCGAAGTACCTGAAATCTAGTGCTGCTGATGTTCTGGTGTTCCCATGCTCGGATCATTTCCCAGTTATAGGTTCTGTGCCACTTGCAAATGCCAAGGAGAAAAAGGGTAGAAAAAAAAGCAAATGTGTCAATTAAAGAAGCAGAATGTTAAAAACCTTGCTGAGGAACTTAGTAAGGTGTCATGGAAACCAGTTTTGATGAGACAGACGATGCTTCACATGCATTTGATATTTATATGAATATTCTCCAGCTCATATATGATAAAACATGTCCCCTAAAAGTGTTGAGGAATAAAAAGGAATCATCAAGAAAACCTTGGGTCGCACCAGAACTTATTGAGATGATTAAGAAGGGGAATTTACTGTATCAGTCGTTTTTAGGTTGCCAAATTGCTGATATTTTTGAAGAGTTCAAAAAAGTAATAAATCAAGTGAATACTTTACGAAGAGCTTGTGATAATAGCTATTATGAATCAAAACTTGAAGCAACAAAAGGGGACTCGAATGGAACATGGAAGGTTTTGAGAGAAGTTTTAGGTAGTGACAAACAGAAGAATACGCCAACTTCACTAATTGTGGATGGAAGAGTCTACGTAGGCAAACACAGAACTTTGTGAATCAATCCGGTGCCTACTTCTCGATGATTGGTGAAGTAGTTCAAAAGTTAGGCCAGCCACTGAGTCAAGGAACAAGTGATGAAGCTTTCGCTGATGATAGGGGCCTGGGACTAATAATAATGACCGAAAAAACGAATATACAGGAGTTGAAAGAAATTGTAAATAGTATTAAGTCAAACTCTTAAGGTAGTGACGGTATAAACCTTAATTCCTTTAAGCTACGGTTTACCTCCTACCATGTCTTGTTTACTTGATTAATTTATCACTTAATCACTTGACTTAGTCTTCTCAACAATGATTTTCAAACCTATTCTAACACCCTGAACTTGTAAAACCTTTAAAAATGTATTCATTTTGCTCACATTTTCACCTATGATGCTTAAATAATCCGCATAATTTAAGTCCAGGAGAGCTTTTCCTCCCCTTTTGACTCTGTAGTCTTCCTTTGTCTTTCCTCTCCTCCTTAAGACAAATTCCTTCAAAATGATCCGTATAAAAGGGGATAGAACACAAAACTCCTGATTTAATGTGAAACCATCTGCTAACCTCATTTCTTATCTCATTCTTTAACCGCAGCCGTGTTATTCTCGTATTTAGCACTAATCACCCTAATGCATTTGTTTGGTATACCATACGATGATAAGACGTTCGCTAAAGCTCTTTTATCTACGGAATCGAACACTTTTGCTCATAACCTATAAAACTGAGGACCAAAAGTGTTTGATGACTTAGAGACTTGGGACTTTAAGGGACTTTTAGATGACTTAGTCGACCACAAAAATTTAGTCGACACATCCTCTACTTTATTTAAAACCGCACTGTTCTACTCTTAAAACTTTGTCCACAGTACCTTTCAGTCTAAAAAACATTGTATTGCTGAGTAATCTGCTACCTAGAGATACTAAACTAATGCCTCGATAATTATAACACTCACTCTTATCATCTTTCTTATGCAGTGGTTTAATTCAGGTTTTCCTAAAATCGGTAGGTACTTCCCTTTTTCCAAAAGTCATATTCGTAATCTTCAGTATCTTCTTTCTAACCTTAGATTCACAATATTTAAGAAATCATTTACCACACTATCAGCACCTGGAGTCTTATTTTTTTGCAATCCTTTGATTACTATCTCGAATTCTTCCTCACAAAACAAATCACCTTCACATCCAAGGTATCACAAGCTTTTTCATTTTACTCTTTACCTTTTCGTGCAACTCTGCTTAGCACATTCTCAAAATGTTCTGTCCATCTCTCTTTAACTCTTTCCTTAGACCTAACTGGGGCCCCGTTCCTATCTTTAACTGGGTCTCTAAGTCCCGATTGACCAATCCCTCTAAATTTATTAACATGTCAGTGCATGCTGTCTAACTACATCTTCCAGATTCTCGGCAACTTTATCCATGGCCTCTATTTCATACCCCTTAGTACATATTTTAATGCTTTCTCCACTTCCTTTACATTCCGTTTGTTTTCATATGATCTATCACACAAATAATCTTTATACAAGCCCTTTCTCCTCTCTATTAAAGATAAAGTGTTTTCACTAATATTCCTAGCTGTAGTCCTATCTTCCTTCCCTAAGACAAAATAAGCAACTTTACAAATTATTTTCCTAAAATTATACCATTCATCTTCCACGTTGTTAAATTTTAAACTATCCAGTTTAGAATTCAATTGTTCCTGTGAAGTTTCTCTCAAATTCTTATCCTGGGGTCTACAAACATCATTAATTCCCGAGAGGCAGTTACCCTTCCCAAATTTCAGTTTTAAATTTACCGTAGACTCTACCAGATGGTGGTCTTAACTTTTAACATCAATAACAGCACTCCTATGGTACCTGATATTAATCATACCAGTCTTTCGTTTACAATAACAAAATCAATCAGATTTATTGTATTACCATCATGTGAATACCATTATAACTTATGGGCCATTTTATGACCAAAGAATATACTGGTTATAATTAGATCGTTATAACTACAAATTGCAATAGGCTGTAGCCATTACTATTTTCTTTTCCTACACCAAATTTGCCTATATTAGGATACAATCTATCCCTTTTTCTGGGACGCTAAAATTTCCTAATAAAACACCATATTTCTACCTGGGGCCCTGTCTATTTGCTCCTGTAACTATAAGTAAATTTCTTCTAAGTCACTAATATTTCCGTCAGTCGGTTATATAAGGGCGTATACAACTATAACTGAAACCCCGAACTTTTTAGTATATTCTATTATTAATACCTTCCGAGCCCAAACAAGACTTAGCAGCTTCCAAATTCATCATGAGCCCTAATCTCTGTCCATGTACCCCATCCTTCCTGTCTGAGGAAACAAACTCTGTATAACCTATTGCCATGCTTCCTACCCCTGGGAAATGAGTTTTTAAAACTTCTAATAGGTTCAGCTCGAATAATCTTAATTCGTTAGTCAAAATGTTGATGCGATAGTTACTTTTTTACGTCGGAACATTCCAAGTTTCAATTTTCATGCTCTTTAAATCATTGAAATTATTTTGGCCCCAGGAAAAGGAATGGTCTCGGATACCAATGCAGAACAACCCATAGTAAATAAATTGGATAGGAAGAGCTGTTTTTATCTAAAAAAAGCCCACCAAAACAGACTAAGCCCAGAAAAAATACCCATTAGTCAAAGTATTGCGCGAAGCCTGTGCCGGTTACAAAGCTATAATTTCATCGAGGCGTTCCAATCCTCAAGTGGATATATAGTTGATCGCAAGGTCCCCAGTCTTGCAGGTACCCCAGAAGGGTCGAGTTCATTTGACGTTTTTCATAGATCTTCATCTGACGCCTTGCCGCAGCTGTTTTCCTACAACGTGGGAGGGAGAGGATCCTCCCACGATGGTGTTCTGCGTCACCATGCAATTTAACCCATTACTGGGATACACAAAATATAAGGCAGCATCTTTCAGCTAGGGGGATAGCGCCCTTTGCCTCCCTTATGGGCACCTATGTGTGTATTCACTGTAAGTCCTCAATTTTCCCACAGGAATAGTCGTCAATAAAGGTGATATATTTTTGGGTTGTTGCATACTTGGTTGAATTGCATTGCTCACTCCACAAATTTCAAATGAACTGGTTTGGCCTGTTATAGGACACCTCTTGAACTCTAATAAGTTTAACTGGTGTTAACAAATACGAAACTTGAACTCATGTTTTTCTTTAGCTTCATTCAAATCGCGCCTCTGCCTAGTTGATATGGGCCTGTTCATAAGTTTATTTGTAACTCAACTAATAGTCCAAAATTAAACAATATACTTTACAATAATTCAATAATTATTAACAAAAGTAATAACTTTTATTTATTGTTAAAGATGAATTACATTTTACTATATCTTTATTGTTTATTGTTATTTATACATTACTTATTTATTGTCATAGATTAATTACATTTTACTATATCTTACATATACCTTTCTTACTATGGTACCTATGTTTGTCAGATATTTTATACACGCTCATCTATTGGCCCTTGTTGCTTAGTTGTTATTTGTTTTAAAATGTTTTCGCATATTGTTTTCTTTGTTCTGACAAATTTTTAGTCAGTTAATTACAAATTTACTGCCTGTTTACCTGGCAGCGCTGACAGTCAGTATGAATTCTCTCTTGATGTAGAGAAGATGCATTGTCTAGGAAGTTGTTTAATAGTAAACTTTTCTTGTGGTGTTTAAGCAATAGGGAAGATCCTAGTAGTACAATTTCTGGATTTATGAGCTTGTGTATACTTGTGGTATGTATTTCTTCATAACAAAGAGATATGTTGTTTGCCCATCCTCACTTTCCAAATTGATGGGCCTTGAGAAATAGGCTAGACAGAAATCTGTTACTTTTGAATAAAACCAAGCTTTTTTAAATATGAAATTGAAAGTTAAATCCCAGTGTGGAAATATGTGCCCTGGGTTTTAAACAAGGGGCTAATTTTCTGCATTGTTATTGGGGGCAAGAGGGGTCCATATCCGGATAGTCAAGGGATGTGGAATATTTAATAATTTTTTCTCCACAATATAGGGGGGGATTGCCCCCCAACCAATCTGGATGTAAATATGCACTGATTTCTCCATAAATCACTCTTGTCTTCAAGTTGATTTCACATTTTGTCATAATAATGGGAAACTCATTGCGTATATAGCCTACAATTCAGGATATAGGCTATATTTGCTGGTTAAAAAGATGGGGGAGGTGGTGGAGTGTTGTGGTGGCAAAGCTCATCTCTGACGAAAAGGAATGTTTGCCTACATTTGGTTTCAGGCAGCAATTCTTATCTAAAGGTATGTCTCTTTCTTACCCATCTCATTAGCCTAGTAATTCCCGACCCCATATATGATTGCGAGTTTCTTAGCGACCCCAACAAATATAAAAGAAAAATAAATTAATATTTTTTGATGAAATATTTATTAGGTAACAATATACATATGCATATGAAAATATATAAATTTAGAATTCGTTTTGAAACATATAAAAATCTAAAATTGAAATTTGCACAAAATGTTATAGAAATGTTTTTATTATAGTTTCAAAAACAAAAGTGGATTCTGACCGTCTTATTTCTCTCGAATATATCCAAGTAGTTGTGTTGTAAATATTAAATTAAAGTTTACGTTAAAAATTTAATGAGATGGAGGTGCCTATTTTTTATTGCATAAGAAATCAAATCTTGGTGTAATGTTTGAAACTGCTGGAAGATCACTTCAACATTTTTTATCGCTGAACGATATTGGTATTTAGTGTGTGTTAAAGCTGAGAAAGTAACTTCACATAAATATGCGGTGTTGAATGGCAGAAGTACATTTAACGCCATATCAGCGATTGTGGGAAATTCAGTTCTAGTTCAGATCCAGAATTCAGTCAAGGGCTTTATTTTTGGAATTATAGTTTTAAGTTTGAGTCACACGAAAGCTCAGCAAATTCCTCTTGAGCTTTAAGTGGCAGATGATCAATCTCACTTAAGCCAATCCAAAACAGCTTTTGAATCCATACTATTTTTTGTAAATCAATATTTAATATT